>NC_057736.1:46078733-46119746 GCF_004010195.1 Chiloscyllium plagiosum | reverse complement strand
CTTTTCTCATTGGAACGTCGAAGGATGAGGGGTGACTTGATAGAGGTTTATAAGATGATCAGAGGAATAGATAGAGTAGACAGTCAGAAACTTTTTCCCCAGGTACAACAGAGTGTTACAAGGGGACATAGATTTAAGGTGAAGGGTGGAAGGTATAGGGGAAATGTCAAGGGTGGGTTCTTTACCCAGAGAGTGGTGGGGGCATGGAATGTGTTAGAGTCAGAATCTTTGGTGATCTTTAAGCGGCAATTGGATAGGTACATGGATGGGTGCTTAAGCTAGGACAAATGTTCGGCACAACATCGTGGGCCGAAGGGCCTGTTCTGTGCTGTATTGTTCTATGTTCTATGTTCTAAAACTAAGAACCTTTAAAAAATACTGTGCAAGGACTGTAACAAACACTACATTGAACAAACAGGTAGAAAACTAGCCACCAGGATACATGAACACCAACTAGCCACAAAAAGAAATGACCCTCTGTCACTAGTATCCTCACATATGAATGATAAAGGACACTTCGACTGGGATAACACATCCATCCTAGGACAAGCCAAAGACACGCATGAGAATTCCTAGAAGCATGGAACTCTATCAACAAACACATTGAGTTAGACCCCATCTACCACCCCCTGAGAAAAGGAACAGGAAGTGACTTCACCATGGGAAATAACCACCACAGGAAATGACATCACCAACCCAAAGAAACCCAAACGTATAAATAGAAAGCAGGAATTTTCAGCATTGTTTCGCCTGAAACCCACTGAAGATTTTACCTAGTAGGGTAATGAAACCTCTGGAAATGAACCTTCCAGCTCAGCGAGCAAACCTACATCCAGTAAATCCTATTCCTAAGAATTCTCTCAACTAGCTTCTCATCTACCGATGTTAGACTCATTGGTCTATAATTTTCTTGCTTATCCCTATTTCTCTTCTTGAACAGAGTAACACTATTAGCATATATTAGATATAAAGAGATGTGTTATTGGAAAATTTGTTGGTAGCAGAGTGAGTAGTAAGGCTTTGGCACAAGAGGCTTCAGTGAGCAGCAGCTCATCAAAAACTACAGGTAAACTCAGGTAAAGTCCTTTTAATTTTCCTCTTTCGTCTTAGAGCAGTTGAGATGGCAGAAAGAGCAGTCGCATGTTCCTCCTGCAGAATGTGGGATCTCAGGGAGAATTCCATTGTCCCTGGTGACTACACCTATGGGAGGTGTACCCAGCTACAGCTCCTGGGAGACCGTGTTAGGGAGCTGGAGCTGGATGCACTCAGGATCATCCGAGATACTGAGCGCTTGACTGATAAGAGTTTTAGTGAGGTGGCAACACCTATGGTACAGGTAGAAAGTAGCGAGGTGACCAGCAGGAAAAGCAAAGAGAGTGCAAGAATTCCCTTTGGCCATTCCTTTCAAAAACAAGTATCCCACTTTGCATACTTTTGGAGGGGGTGACCAGGAGAAAGTGAGGACTGCAGATGCTGGAGATCAGAGTTGAAAAGTATGATGCTGGAAAAGCACAATCAGTCTGACAGCATCAGAGGAGCAGGAGAATCGACATCTCAGGCATAAGCTCTTCATCAGGGCGTGACCATTCAGGGGAAAGCAGCTGTTGACAGGTCAGTGGCACTAAGACTCGCTCTGGGGCACAGCGGGAAAAGGTCAAGGTAAACAGGACCTTACTGCTAGGAGACTCGATAGTGAGAGGGACAGGCAGGAGATACTATGGCTGCAAACAGGAATCTAGGATGGAGTGTTGCCTCCTGGGTGTCAGGGTGCAGGATGTCTCAGAGCAGCGGCAGAACGTACTCAAGGGGGAGAATGAGCAGCCACGTGCTAGTGAGGGTAAGAATGGGATATGGCAGATGAATACATAGCTAAAAAATTGGTGCAGGAGGCAGGGATTCAGATTTTTAGATCGTTGGGATCTTTTCTGCGGCAAGGGTGACCTGTTCAAAGGGATGAGTTGCATCTGAACTGGACGGAGACCAATATCTTGGTGACCAGATTTGCTAGTGCTACAAGGTTTAAACCAGATTGGTGGGCAGTGGGATCCTCAGCAGCATGGATGCAAGTGTAAGGCTGGAAGGAGATATAGTGATCAGAAATAGTAAGTTGAAGAGACAGGTCAGGCTGGAACACGACAGTAAGTGAGGTATGCCTGATGGACTAAATTGTATCTATTTCAATGCAAGAGGACTACATGGTAAGGCTGATGAACTTCGGGCATGGATAGGTCCGTGGGACTGGGATAATATTGCCATTACAGAAACGTAGCTAAGAGACGGACAGAACTGGCAGCTTGATGTTCCAGGTTTATAGGTGTTTTCGGCGGGACAGAAGTGGAGGAAAGAGGGGAGGGGGAATTGCATTTTAAATTAAGGCGAGTATCACAGCATTGGTCACAGATGAAATAACTGAAGGATCATCCAGTGAGGCTTTATGGGTGGAGCTAAGAAATAAGAGACAGGAAGGTGCCGTTATTGGGGGAATACAGGTCATTCTGCTATAATGTGACAGTAGTGTTCTTCTGCAACCTCGCGCTGTAGAAAACCACACTATGGAAAACTGCTATAGAACATCATGCTGTAGAAGATCACTTATAGAAAATCGCTATACCCATTCAGTAGAAAGTTTGCATTATCCAAACAACGTCCACAATTCATCATTTGCATTATAACGAATTAGCGCTGACGAAATGTGTGTTACAGCAGAATCACCTGTAGCATAGGCCCCCAAATAGTCAACAGGAATTAGAGGGATAAACACGCAGGGAGAGTGGGGAGACTTAAAGGAGCAGAAGAGTTGTCGTGGTCGGGGGTTTTAACTTTCCTAACATAGACTGGAACTGCCAATAGCATTAAGGGCTTAAATGGGGTGGAATTTGTTAAGGGTGTTCAGAGAAGTGTCCTCAAGCAGTATATAGTGGGTCCGGGGCAAAACTCGACCTACATTTGGGAAATAGGGTGATTGAGGTGACAGTGATTGAGGTGACAGTGGGGGAGCACTTTGGGACCAGTTACCATAGTTCTATTAATTATACAATAGCTATGGAGGGGGACAAAACTGGTCCACAGATTCACGTCCTAAACTGGGGCAAGGCGAATTTTGATGGAATTAGACAGGAGCTTGCAGGAGTTGATTGGAGTAGTTTGTTTGCAGGTAAAGGGACCTCCGGCAAGTGGGAGGCTTTTAAAAGTGAGATAGCGAGAGTTCAAAGTCTGTGTTCCTGTGAGGGTGAAGGTTGGCAGGAATAGGGAACCCTGGATGACAAGAGATATTGAGGCTTTGACAAGAAAAAAGGAGACATGACTGAGGTGCAGGCAGCTGTGATGAAGGAAATCCCTGAAGGTATATAAGGGATACAGGAGTTCACTGAACAAGGAAATCAGGAAGCTGAGGAGGGGACACGAGATAGCTTTGGCTGAGAAGATTAGGGTGAATCCAAAGAGATTCTTAATGTATGTTAAAGGAAAACAAAACTTAGAGAGAGAATAAGCTCCCTGAAGGACCAAAAAGGACATGTATGTGTGTAACTACAGGAGATGGGCAAGCTCTTCAATGACTATTTCTCCTGTGGGTTTACCGTGGAAATAGACGTGAAGACTTGGGAACTTGGGCAAGTTAGTGGTGATATCTAGGCGACAGTCCATATCACAGTAAAGTAGGTGCTGGACATATTAGAATATAAGAAGGTGGATAAATCTCCTGGTCCTGACCAAGTATATCCAAGAACACTGCCAGAGGCTAGAGAAGAAATTGTGATGGCCCTGGCTGATACTTTTGCATCATCGTTAGCCACGAATGAGGGCCCGAAAGACTAGTAGCAAATGTTGTGCCCTTTATCAAGAAGGGCTGCAGAGAACAACCTGGGAACTATAGACCAATAAGCCTAATATCTGTGGTGGGTAAATTACTTGAGAAGATTCTGAGGGATAAGATATGCATGTGTTTGGTTTGATTAGGAGTAGTCAGCATGACTTTGTGCGTGAGAGATCAAGCCCCACAAATTTGTTAGAGTTCTTCGATGAAGTGACCAGAAGGTTTGATGAAGGTTGGGCGGTAGATGTTGTTTATATGGATTTCAGTAAGGCCTTTGATAAGGTTCCACATGGTAGGCTGCTTTGGAAAGTTAGATCATATGGAATCAAATGAGAGCTGGCAAATTGAATAGGCAATAAGAAGGAGCAGAGGGTAATATTGGGGAACAGCTTGTCAGACTAGAGGTCTGTGACTAGTGGAGTGTCTCATGGGTCAGTGCTGAGCCCATTGCTGTTTGTTATCTATATCAATGATATGGATGAGAATGTACAAGACATGGTTAATAAGTTTGCTGATGATAGGTTGAGCAGCTGGGGAAGTGGGCCAAGAAATAGCAAATGGAGTTTAATATAGATAAGTGTGAGGTGTTGCATTTTGGAATGTCAAATCAAGGTAGGAGTTTCATGGTGAATGGTGGGGCCTTAAGGAGTGCAGTGGAACAAAGGGACCTTGGGGTTCAGGTGCACGGTTCTCTGAAAGTGGAGTCCCAGGTAGACAGGGCAGTGAAGAAGGCTTTTGGCACACTGGGCACTGCGTATAGAAGTTGGGAAGTTTTGTTGTATGTTGTACAGGAAGTTGTTAAGGCCATACTTGGGAGTATTGTGTTCAGTTTTAGTCACCTTGCAGTAGGGAAGATGTTATCAAACTGGGAAGAGTGCAGAAGAGATTTACAAGGATGTTGCCAAGACTCAAAGGTCTGAGTTACAGGGAGAAGCTAGACAAACTAGGACTTCCTTCTTGAGAGCACAGGAAACTGAGGGGGGATCTTAGAGGAGTGTATAAGATCATGAGATGCCTGGGTAGGGTGAATGCACTCAATCTTTTTTCCCAAGGTTGGGGAATTGAGAACTAGAGGGTATCAGTTTAAGGTTATCGAGGAAAGAATAAAAGGGAACCTGAGGGAAACCTTTTTACACAGAGGATGGTACATGTATGGAATGAGCTCCAGAGGAAGTGGTTGAGGTGGGTACATTTAAAAGGCATTTGGAAAATTACATGGATAGGAAAGATTTAGAAGGATATGTGACAAATGCAGGGAAATGGGGTTAGTGTGGATGGACATTTTGATTGGCATGGACCAGTTTGGGCTGTTGGGCCTGTCTCCGTGTTGTAGGACTCTATGACTCCGCTTGCCACGGTCGTTTCATGGCCTCTTTTTACTCTCCTAATTCCCTACTTGAGTTCTTTTCTACTTTCTTTGTACTGTATTCCCCATGGGCCTTTTCTGATTTAGCTTCCTACATCTTACATATGTGTACAAGTTGTTGAAAGGTAGCTGGACAGGTCCAGAAAGTACCGAAAAAAGGCGTATGTGAAATTGAGCATTGTAAATAGATCCATGGAGTAGAAAAGCAAGAAAGCTGTGATGAAACCAACTGAAACATTGTGTCTAGTCCTGGTCTCTAAACTTAAGGAAGGATGTGAAGGCATTAAAGTGAGCGCAGAACAGACTCATGAGGATGATTCCAGGAATGAAGAACTTCAGTCATGAGGTTAAATTGGAAAAACAGAAGTTACCTTATTTAAAGAGCGGCACAGTGGCTGGGTGGTTAGCACCGCTGCCTCACAGTGCCAGGGACCTCGGTTTGATTCCAGCCTCGGGTAGTTGTCTGCGTGGGTTTCCTCTGGGTTTCTTCCCGCAGTCCAATGATATGCAGCTTAGGTGAATTGGCCATGCAAAATTGCCCACAGTGTTCAGGGATATGTAGGTTAGGTGCATTAGTCAGGGGAATGGGTGTGGGTGGGTAACTTTTCGGAGGGTGGGTGTGGACTTGTTGGGCAAATGCCTTGTTTCCACACTGTAGGGATTCTATGATTCTATGAAATAAATTCAGGTTCAGAGGCCATTTTGACAAAACTGGTCAAAATCAGAAGAGATTTCGACAGGTTAAGATCCCATTGGAAGAAAGACTGAGAGCTCGAGGAACGTTTATTTATTTCTATGGTGATTGACAAACAAAGCCGGGACAGCACAAGGTAAAGCTCTTTTATAAAGTGATTGCTGAGGATCCAGAGTGTGTGGTCTGAGTAGGCAGTGGAGCCAGATTCAATCATGATTTTCAAAAGAAAATGGAGAAATAAATATTTGCAGAATTACAAGGAACTGGAGGAGGAATAGGACAGAGTGCTCTTCAGAGGGCCAGTATGATTGGACAAGTAGTCTCATTCCATGTTGTAACCATTCTATCATTCTACTCTCACCAATCAGCTCCTTTAAGCTGCTATCAATTCGTTGGGGTTTACCGCTCTCCCTGAAAATCTCAATCTCTTGGCTCCAGACTCTCCAATTCTTCAGCTAATTGGCCAGATCCTGAAAGCACTAAACAAGCAAGGATACTATATTTAAAAATATAATTTTTTAAAGGCTGACTGTACAATAAACTCCATGGGTACTGTCACTTCTTGGTTTGTGTTAGCTATGATTCTTGTCTTTTTTTGAACTTTTCCCCTAGTCTTTGTTGCATTGCGATTAGATTAGATTCCCTACAGTATGGAAACAGGCCCTTCGGCCCAACGGATACACACTGACCCTCCGAACGTTAACCCATTCAGACCCATTCCCCTACTCTATATTTACTCCTGACACCTATCACTATGGGCTATTTAGCATGACCAATTCACCTGACCTGCACCTCTTTGGACTGTGGGAGGAAACCGGAGCACCTGGAGGAAACCCACTCAGACACGGGGAGAATGTGCAAACTCTACACAGACAGTTGCCCGAGGTGGGACTGAAACCCAGGTCCTTGGCGGTGTGAGGTAGCAGTGCTAACCACTGAGCCACTGTGTTGCCCCACATTGTCTCACTTGGTTCTGATGTTGCTAACTGCCTACCTAGATCCTAAGATCCTGCAGGTAGGTTCCATTGAGGTTTGTTTGCCTCAGAAAGGTGATTAGAAAAATCAACATCATCCCTATTCTTTGGAAAAGTTGGGAATGCTCAGGAATGTGGAGAACCTCCATATTACATTTGGATTTCAGTTCTCTGAATGGCCTAGTGCATAAAAGAACAGCACTGGGAAGTTCCAGATTTGATTGCTGATTCCTCTGGAGGTAGGTGGCTATGTGTAGGTTGACTGGTGAATGGGAAATCCAGGCATTGAGATCAGCAGAGGAAAACAGCCAGTGTTTCATTCTTGATCACAGTCCAGTACTGAGGCATGTTGGGCAAGACTTTGGAGAGTTCAAGCTTTGACAGACTCACAACTTCCAAATAAATAAGCCAGATCGGGGAGAGCTGGGGGGGGGTGTTGGTGGTTCTCAAACTCAGAATGGGGTGCTGCCTTCAGCAGAGGAAATGGAAACTGGCCAAATATTGTTTGTAAAATGAAATTAATTCTGAACTTTTCTATCAATCTCTTACAGGAAGCCAGCGGAATTGTCAAGCAGAAGGTAATGAGCAGTCATCACTGCAATTCTTGCAGCAAGCATTCAGTAATGTTTCTGGGTAGGCCTGAACTGAAGCTACTGTGCATGTCAGAGCAGGAAGTACAACACCAAAGGCTAATTATTTAAAGGTTTAGTCAGTGGTCCACTATAAAAATAGATATCATAAGCACCAGACTTACAGGCACAGGCAACTTCATATCCCACAGTCCAATGGAAATATATAAATTACATATTTAGAAAATAAATCTTCAAAAGCTTTCTTCACTCAGTGATATCACAACAATTTGAGGAGGTAAAACAGCAACTACTGGCCAGTCATTTTAATGTTATTTGTAGAGGGTTTGATGGAGTCAGTGGTGAGAGAGCTTCACTCTGTATCTGACCTCCACTATACTTGTCTGGGATGTGTTTGTTGGGTCATAAGGCAAAATCGAGAGCTGACTTCAGATTTAAGCTTCAAACTCACACAATTTATTATACATTACTATTAAATATTGCAATACATCATGTTATGAACTAGGCAAGACCACTTAAAACATTCTTAAGCAGGCAGCCCAGACCATAACTTTGCAATTTGTGTTAGTAAGTGTACAATGAAAATTACCTGGAGTAAGTTAGTGAGGTTGACTACCAGGTTTTAAAACAGACAAAAATTTATTCACAAAATTACACAAAGAAACACAAGGAACAGAACTGAGACTATCCAAACTAAACTTAATTACGCTGCTCCAAATATACACATCAGTCCCAATAAGCAAACCTGATGAAAGAGTTGTGGAAGGAATACTTTTTACGGAATGCAGATAGGGGTGGGGAGGGGAATATATCTCTGGTGGTGGGGGCTATTTGTAGGTGGCGGAAATGGTGGAGGATGATGTGATGTATCCGGGGGTTGGTGGGGTGTAAGGTGAGGACAGTGTTGGGAGGGGGGAGGTCTGTACTTGTTGTGGTTGGAGGGGTGTGGTTCAAGGACAGAGGTGTGGGAAGTGGATGATATGCGCTGGAGGGCATCATTGACCACATAGGAGGGGAAATTGTGGTCATTGAAGAAGGAGACCATCTGGTGTGGTGGAACTGATCCTCCTGGGAGGAGATGCAGCGGAGCTATTTGGAATAAGGGATAACAGTTTTACAGGAGGCAGGGTGGGAGGAGGTGTAGTCTAGGTAGCTGTGAGAGTCGGGTTTGTAAAAGATGTCCATCTTGAGTCAGTCACCGTTGATGGAGGTGGAGAGGTAAGGGATAACAGTTTTACAGGAGGCAGGGTGGGAGGAGGTATAGTCTAGGTAGCTGTGAGAGTCGGGTTTGTAAAAAGATGTCCATCTTGAGTCAGTCACCGTTGATGGAGGTGGAGAGGTCCAGGATGGGAAGGGAGGTATCTGAGATGGTCCAGGTGAATTTAAGGTCGGGTGGAACGTGTTGGTGAAGTTGATGAACTGTTCACTCTCCTCTTGGGGGCATGAGGTGGCATCGTTACAGTCAATGTTGTGGAGGAAAAGGTGAGGAATGGGATGCCAGTGTAGATGCAGAAGATGAACTGTTCCACGTACCCAATGAAGAACCAGGCATAGCTGGGACCCATGCAGGTGCCCATGGATACTCCTTTGGTCTGGAGGAAGTGGACAGACTCAAAGGAGAAATTATTGAGGGTGAGGATCAGTTCAGCCAAATGAATGGGAGTGTCAGTGGAAGAGTATGCCGGGAGAGGAAGAAGTGGAGGGCTTGGAAGACCTGGTCTTGGTGGATAGTGGTGTATGGGGACTGGATGTCCATGGTGAAGATGAGACATTGGGGACCAGGGAAATGAAGGAGGTAGAGGGCGTAAATGGTGTCCCGAACGTAAGTGGGAAGTTCCTGAACCAGGGGATAGGACGGTAACAGGGTATATGGAGATCAGTTTGGTGGGGCAGGAGCAGACCGAGACAATAGGTCGGCCGGGGCAGTCAGGTAGTTAAGGGCCAATCAAAGACAGTCGTGGGAAGTTGTGTGTGGAGTCCGAGGAGGTAGGGGAAGCACTAAATGAATATTTTTCGTCAGTATTCACACTAGGAAAAAACAATGTTGTCGAGGAAAATACTGAGATACAGGCTACTAGACTACACACTTCTGGTAAGTGTAAAAATAGAAAAGTCCCCTGGGCCAGACGGGTTTTATCTGAGGATTCTCTGGGAAGCCAGAGAGGAGATTGCAGAGCTTTTGGCTTTGATCTTTATATCATCATTGTCTACAGGACTGGTGCGAGAAGACTTGAGGACAGCAAATGTCGTCCCCTTATTCAAGAAGGGGAGTAGAGACAACCCTGGTAATTATAGACTAGTGAGCCTTACTTCGGTTGTGGGTAAAGTGTTGGAAATGGCTAATAAGACATAGTATTTATAATCATTAGAAAGGAACAAGTTGATTAGGGATAGGCAACACAGTTTTGTGAAGGGTAGGTCGTGTCTCACAAACCTTATTGAGTTCTTTGAGAGGGTGACCAAACAGGATGATGAGGGTAAAGCAGTTGATGTAGTCTATATGGATTTCAGTAATGCCTTTGATAAGGTTCCCCACAATAGGCTATTGCATAAAATGTGGAAGCATGGGATTGAGGGTGATTTAGCGGTTTGGCTCAGAAATTGGCTAGCTGAAAGAAGACAGAGGATGGTGGGTGATGGGAAATGTTCATCCTGGAGTTCAGTTACCAGTGGTGTACTACAAGGATCTGTTTTGGGGCCACTGCTGTTTGTCATTTTTATAAATGACCTGGAGGAGGGCGTAGAAAGGTGGGTTAGTAAATTTTGCAGATGACACTAATGTCAATGGAGTTGTGGATAGTGCCGAAGGATGTTGCAGGCTACGGAGGGACATGAATAAGCTGCAGAATTGGGCTGAGAGGTGGCAAATGGAGTTTAATGCAGAAAAGTGTGAGGTGACTCACTTTGGAAGGAGCAACAGGAATAAAGAGTACTGGGCTAATGGTAAGATTCTTGGCAGTGTAGATGAGCAGAGAGATCTCGGTGTCCAAGTGTGTAGGTTGCCACCCAGGTTGATAGGGTTGTTAAGATGGCATAGGGTGTGTTAGCTTTTACTGGTGAGGGGATTGGGGTTTGGAGCCATGAGGCCAGGTTGCAGCTGTACAAAACTCTGGTGCAGCTGCACTTGGAATCTTGAAAACAGTTCTGGTCGCCGCATTATAGGAAGGATATCGAAATATTGGAAAGGGTGCAGAGGAGATTTACTAGGAAGTGGCCTGATATGGAGGGAAGGTCTTACAAGGAAAGGCTGATGACTTGATGCTGTTTTTGTTAGAGAGAAGAAGGTTGAAAGGTGACTTAATTGAGACATATAAGATAATCAGATGGTTAGGTAGGTGGACAGTGAGAGCCATTTTCCTGGGATGGTGATGGCTAACAGAAGGGGACATAGCTTTAAATTGAGGGGTGATAGGTATAGGACAGATGTCAGAGGTAGTTTCTTTACTTAGAGAGTAGCAGGGACATGGAAAGCCCTGCCTTCAACAGTAGTAGACTCACCAGCTTTAAGGGCATTTGCTGGTCACTGGATAGACATAAAATGGAAAATGGAATAATATAGGTTAGATGGGCTTCCGATTGGTTTCAAAGGTCAGTGCAGAGCTGATGGACCTGTAATACGCTGTTATGTTCTATGGATGAGGAGTGATCTTTTTTGGTACAACAACTGCATTCTTTGAAAAAGGTTGGACAGTTGTATCTTTGTTGATTTGGGGATTTGGAATCACATCTGTGACAAACTAGTGTAGCATTAGATTGCTTGGGATTTGGTGTTGATGTTGTCACCGTCAAGTATGTCTCCACGGGTCAGAGGGTTTCGTGTGCCTTACGTAGTGAACATGCCCTGTAGAATGGCCTATATATTTTTTTAAAAACCCTTTGCTGTATAATGTTTCTTGAGCTGTTTTCTAAATACTGCATTTGATTTGATGCTCAATCCAAACGCTCCTGGAAATCTTCAGAATTGCACTTTTCGTGTCTGCCAATTAAGTGATCGGTCAAATGGGTCTGGAAGCTTCAGCATTTCGGATGGAAGTGAATATTGTTGCAGTATTTGACTGTTGTTAGACTCCTGACGTTGTTGATTGTTTTCTTGATTTGAAAGTTCACTAAGATTTCGTATTCCTCAACCTAATTGCAGTTCTTGTATCTTTGTTGTTGTTGTACTAACTCTGAAAGTAGGTGATGGTTTTGCTGTGCTAAATGCTGATTTCAGTGTAATGTTTGATTGTCATTTCTCAATATGGCGCCTTCACCGATGTGAATGAAGATATTGTTGTCCAAGGTATTTGCTCATTCAACATGACATGTTTAGGCTTTGCTTTTTTATATGAAGTTTTTTCAAGTTTTGATTAATAAAATTGCTAAATTGCCTTTGTTACTATATCACCCTTTAAAAGCAGGTCTAATTATTCATATTCCTTCCATCACAATTCAGATGTACTAGCTCCACTAGAACACGTATAGGAAGGCACAAATGCAACTATTTTCTGACCAGTTTATTGAGTTTTGAGATACTTTTTAAGTACTTCAGATGGTCTTTGAAGATTCAGTAATCTTGTGCATCTGGTATGGCCTGTGTCCAGCTGCCTTGAATAAACACAGCAAAAACTACACTGCATCTTGATTCTGTTCCTTTGTTCAGACTTCTCCTCAACAACAGCTGCAGTGCAGAATTCAGACTTTTGTTCTTTACATACTGTTCATTCATATTTATTCAAATCAAATCAAATCATCTAACTGCAACTAACTGTTCAACACGTGAAGGCTCGAGGCTCTTCACCAAGGCCTCATTACAGACCTGACTCCAATTAACTGCCCCATTTGGATATATGACCTGGATTAGCAATATATTCAGAGTTTTCCATTTTGATACTGTGCTTTACAGACATGTTTGTGTAAAGCAGCAGTGTGCTTGCTGGTGAGTTTGCAGCAGAGATGAATTTCAAACCCAAACAATTTGTGGGTTGGAGACATTGGGCATTCAGCCAAAACTCCATGTGGGAACCATTAAACAAAGTCGCTGACTGCCAACTTCAGCAGATGTTTTTCTTCAGTCTCTCGGTTTCTGAAGTGAGTGGGAGATGGATGGTCCAGCCTGGGCCTCGCCTGTGGGGTAGACACTGACCCTTGTGACCACAGGAATCCAGACCCCAGTTCACCTGGAGTGAACCCTCCAACATGGCATGTTCTAGATTTAACCAACTGGACTTTTAAAGAGGCAGACCAAGTCATGGCAGGGAGGCAGGCTAACCCTAATAGCGGATTAGTGAGTGACCGATTTTTAATCTGAATACAGATTAGGCAAACCAATTGAGCACTAAAGTTGTAGAGGATAAATTTCTGGAGTCAGGTAACGGTGCTTTTGGGGATCAGTGCATTGAGTATAAGGAGTTCGGTGGTCATGCTGGGCCTGTACAGGACAAGGGTGAGGCCAGTTTTAGAATAATGTGTTCAGTTCTGATCTCCCTGCTATAAGAAAGAAGTTGTTAAACTTGAACGGGTTCAGAAAAGATTTACAAGGATGTTGCCAGGATTAGAGGGTTTGAGAGGCTGAACAAGCAGGAGGTTTTTCCCCTGGAGCGTCAGAGGCTGAGGGCTGACTTTGTAGAAGTTTATAAAATCATGAGAGGCATAGATAGGGTGAATAGCAAAGATCTTTTCCCCAGGGAAGGGGCATTCAAAACTAGAGGGTATGGGTTTAAGGTGAGAGGGGAAAGGTCTAAAAGCTACCTGAGAGACAACATTTTCGTTCAGAAAGTGGTGCGTGTGTAGAATGAGCTGCCAGAGGAAGTGGTGGAGGCAGGTACAATTGCAACATTTAAAAGGCATCTGGATGGGTATATGTTTAGGAAAGATTTAGAGGGATAGGAGTCAAATGGGACTAGATCAGTTTAGGATGTCTGGTTGTCATGGATGAATTGGACTGAAGGGTCTGTTTCTGAGCTGTATAACTCTATGACTTGATGTTATTTTAGATTTAAAGCAGGTGGCACGGTGGCTCAGTGGTTAGCACTGCTGCCTCACAGCGCCAGGGATCCGGGTTCAATTCCAGCTTTGGGAATTGTCTGTGGGGAATTTGCACGTTTCCCCTGTGTATGCATGGGTTTCTACCAGGTGCTGTGGTTTCGTCCCACTGCCCAAAGATGTGCAGTCAGTTGGATTGGCCGTGCTAAATCACCCACTGTGTTCAGGGATGTGTGGGTCAGGTGCATTAGCCGTGGGAAATGCAGGGTTAGAGGGATGGGCCTGGATGGGAAAGTTGGTGTGTACTAGTTGGGCTGAATGGCCTGTTTAAGTGGGCGGCACGGTGGCACAGTGGTTAGCACTGCTGCCTCGCAGCGCCAGAGATCCGGGTTCAATTCCCGCCTCAGGCGACTGACTGTGTGGAGTTTGCACGTTCTCCCCGTGTCTGCGTGGGTTTCCTCCGGGTGCTCCGGTTTCCTCCCACAGTCCAAAGATGTGCAGATCAGGTGAATTGGCCATGCTTAATTGCCCGTAGTGTTGGGTAAGGGGTAAATGTAGGGGTATGGGTGGGTTACGCTTCGGCGGGTCGGTGTGGACTTGTTGGGCCGAAGGGCCTGTTTCCACACTGTAAAGTAATCTAGTCTAAAGTAATCTAAAGTAATCTAATCTAATGTTATGTAACAAAGACAAGCTCATTAACAATCTTGTTGTAAAATACCCTTTCAGAATGAGTGACCGCAGTATCATAGAATTTTACATTATATTTGAAAAGAGGTAGTTAATTCTAAAACAAGGGTGTTAAATTTTAATGAGGCTGAGGTGGTTTGAGAAAATCTATTTAACGATGAGTGTACATAGGGAATGGATAGTCTTTGAAGAACCACTGCATGCATTCCTTCAAAAATGGTTAATCGTGGCTAACAAAGAAAGTTCAGCATTGTGTATGCAACAAAGGAGAACCAAGAAACCATTCAAGGGGAGAATTGCTTATGAATGCTGTTGCGCCTGCCACACACTCTTAGATCTAGCAAAGAAACCGCAAGTGGACTCTTAATAATAATAAACTATTTTACTTATTTATTTAGCACAATTAATATCATAATAATAAAATAAACTGCAAACTAACAATTTAAACTATAAACTTAATCAACTATCTTGTGTTTTACCTTAACTCTAAATGATCATATCCCACCACACCTTGGCCTTCATCCAACTGGCGATGATCGCCTGGTCTTCTCCTGGTGGTACCAGAGGTGTCTTCTCTTAATGGTTGGTCTTGGGTTACTGCTCCTGAGGGTGATGTTGCAGCGATTCTTATACTTCGAAGTGTTCGCGCTCTTTGGGAGGGTCTTTGATATCCACCTATAGATCAATCAGGGCTTGATCACTGTGATTAATCAGAACCAACTAGGCATTGCCATGACAATGGCAGGGTGGTCCTTGGGCATCCATTCCTGGAGGAATTAGGTGCATGTAGGTCAGGTAGCCCTTTCCAAATAGGAGTGTGAGGTGCCTCTTTACCTGGTAGTCAACTCGATGTTTCCGATTATCCTGGGGATGGCGTTCAGGTCAATTCCATTCAGTTCCAATTCAAGTGTATATTGTATTGTCTGCAGCTGCTGGGTCAGATGCATATTGTCTGTCTGTAAGTGCAGCCTGTCTGGATTCTGCAGCATGTTTATCCCAGAGTCTTTGAGCACAACCACTTCTGGTCAAGGCTTGTTTCAATTTCCCAGCATGCCTCATTTACTGTCCATTTTTCATAAATCCCATCATTATGAGTGACCTGTCCAGCCACAATGTAATCGAGCAAAAAAAAACCATAAAAATAGACTGTAACATTTTCTATAGGCATAAAAATGAAATGTTTGGCTCAAATGAGTAGAGTCTGGAGAATTCAGAATGAGAAATGGAGAAATTGCGGAGAAGCTAAATCATTATTGTGCATCTGTTTTCACTGAGAAAGAAACCACAAATCTCCCAGAACAACAGGCCCAAGTGGCTAGACACATGAGGAGTTGAAGGTAATTAACTTTAGTACAAAGATTGTACTGGAGAAATTAATGGGGTTAGAAGTTGATAGAAGCCAGAGAGATGAAGGAGGAGGCTTTCGAAGTAGTCAACACATTGTGATTATCTTCCAAAATTGTATAGATTCCAAACTGATTCCTGTGGATTGGAACGTAGCAAGGGAATGAGAGAGAAAACAGGGTGCTTTACAGACCTGTTTGCCTTACATCAATAGTGGGAAAATGCTAGAATCTAATATAAATGATGGTATAAATAGAAATGTGGTTGATAATGATCTGATTAGGTATAGTCAGTATGGATTTGTGAATGGAAAATCTTGTTTAACAAACTTGTTGGAGTTGTTTAAAGATATTACTAACAAAATTGATCAAAGGAAGTCGATGGAAGTTGTGTACTTCAATTTTTGGAAGGCTGTTGATCTAGAAGGCTGGTTAAAAAAAATAAAAGTGCAATAGGAGGTTATATACTGGCTTGGATTAATGATTGATGAACAGGGAGAAAACAGAGTCGGAATAAGTTGGTCATTCTTGCTTTGGCAGGTTATGGTTAGTGGAGTACCGCAAGGATCAGTACTTGGCTCCAGCTCTTCACAATATACATCAGCGATTTGGAAGGGGGTATCCAAACGTAATATTTCCAAATTTGTGGCTGATACAAAGCTAAGTGGGAATTTGTGTTGTGTGCAGCTTCAGGAGAATTTGGACAGGTTTAGTGACTGGACAAGAATGTAGGAGATGAAGTATAATGTTGAAAAAATGTGAGGACACCACTTTGGTAGGAGAAATTGATGTGCAAACTATTTCTTAAATGGTAAAAGATTGGAAAGTTTAGATGTACGAAAGAGCCTAGGTGTCCTCGATGATAGGTCATTTTAGGCTAATGTGCCGACACAGCAAACTGTTAGCTTTATTTACAAAAGGATTTGAGCACAGAAATAATGTTTCTGGAGTAGTGTGTGCAGTTTTGGTCTCCTTATCGCAGGAAAGATATTATCATTACAGAGGGAGTACAATGAAGGTTTTTCAGTCATTCACGTGAGCATCTCTGGCTGGGCCAGCATTTGTGGACTATTCCTAATTGCACAGAGGGCTGCTGAAAATCAACTTTATTGCTGTGGGTCAGACCAAGATTTCCTTTGCTGGAGAACATTAATGAGCCAGATGGTTTCTTTTTCAACAATCGACAATGGTTTTATGGTCATCAGTACATTCTTAATTCTAGTTTTTCGTTTACGCGGAAGGTTTCCAATTCAGGTCCCCAGAACATTAGGTGAGTTTTTGGAAATAATAGTCTGGTAATAATACCAATAGACCATCACCTCCCCAATCACCAGACTTGTTCTTAGTTTGGTGAGACTGCCCTATGAAGAGAAATTCATAGATTCTCCACAAGGTGGAAGCAGACCAATCAGCCCATCAAGTCACAGTGACCATCAAAAGAATAGCTCACCCAGACCCACACCCCTACCCTTTCCCTGTAACCCTGCATTTCCCATAGTCAATCCCCCTAGCCTACACACCCCTAGACAATATCAGCAATTTAGCATAGCCAGTCCACCAAAGGTGCACATCTTTGGACTGGGCGATCTGGGCCTATATTCTCTAGAATTTTGAAGAATGACAAGTGATCTCATTGAAACTTACAAAATCCTTATAAAGACTGACAGAATTGTGTTTCCACTCATTGTGGAGTCCAAAACTAGGAGGCACAGTTTAAAAATTAGGGGGATGCGACTTAGGTCTGAGATAGGGAAAATTTTGCTTTACTCAGAGGATTGTAAACCTTTGGAATTTTCTACCACAGTGGACTGTGTCTTTGAGTATGTGTAATGTAGACATTGATATATTTCTGATTACTGGTGGCTTACAGGCTTATGGGGATGGGCTGGGTAAAAGGCATTGCATGCTTATTGGCTGCAATTGTATTTTATGATGGGGGAGGTTCAATAGGCTGAATGGCCTATTCCTGTCCCTATGTTCCTACATTGCTATGTGAGGCTGAAGGAGCAAACGGAGGCCCTCCAGCACTGACATAATTGAAAAAGCCACCTATCAAGGTGGGGGCTGAAGATTTGTAACAAAAAGAGAGAAGGGGCACCTTAACTTGGAGGCCCTTAGATTTTGAAAACTTCTATCAGATCTCACCTATCCTGATAACTGAAGTTTTTCATTCCTACACCCAGACTTGTAAATCACTTCTGCACTCTCACCAATGTATTTGCACCTTTCATATTATGTGGTGCCCAAAATTATACACAATACTCCAGCTGAGGTATAATGTTTTAGATTAGATTACATTACAGTGTGGAAACAGGCCCTTCGGCCCAACAAGTTCACACCGACCCGCCGAAGCGCAACCCACCCATACCCCTACATTTACCCCTTACCTAACACTATGGGCAATTTAGCATGGCCAATTCACCTGACCTGCACATCTTTGGACTGTGGGAGGAAACCGGAGCACCCGGAGGAAACCCACGCAGACACAGGGAGAACGTGCAAACTCCACACAGTCAGTCGCCTGAGGCGGGAATTGAACCCGGGTCTCCGGCGCTGTGAGGCAGCAGTGCTAGCCACCGTGCCGCCCACATGTCCTAAATGTTTGATAATCTCTATATATGAGGCTTAGACTGCTGTATGCTTTATTAACCATGCTCTTTGTCTGTCTTGTCGTCTTTAACAACATATGTACATATAGAGTCATAGGCTCATTCAGCACAGAAGTAGACCCTTCGGTTCAATCAGTCCAGGCCGAACATAATTCCAAGCTAAAGTAATCCCACCTCCATGCTCCAGGCCCATATCCCTCCAAATCTTTCATATTCATGTACTTATCCAAATGTCTTTTAAACGTTGTAATTGAACCTCATCCACCAAGATCATTCCACATGCGAACATCCCTCTGTGTAAACAATTTGCCCCTCCTGTTTTTTTAAATGTCTCTCCTCTCACATTAAAAATATTCCTCAGTCTTGAAAGCCTCCATCCTAGGGAAAAAACAACTACCATTAATTCTGCCTATTCCCTTCATTACTTTATAGAGTTCTACAAGGTCGCTTCTCAAACTGCTACACTCCAGAGAAAAAACGACCTAGCCTATCCAGCCTTTCTTTATAACTCAAACCTTTCATACCCAGCAACATCTTTGTAAATCTCTTCTGAGCCCTCTTGAGCTTGATAATATCCTTCCTATAACTGAATGATGAGAACTGGACACTGTATTTCAGAAAAGGCCTCACCAATGTCCTGTACAACCTCAAGCTGACTTCCCAACTCCTATACTGATCAATGAAGGCGAGGATGCCAAAAGCTTTTTTTAACCACCCTGTCTTTATGTGACACAAACTTCAAAAAATTGTGTACCTGAATCCCTAGGTCCTCTGTTCTACAACACTACCCAGGGTACTACCATCAATTGTTTACGCCCTACCCTTGTTTATCCAGATTGAACTCAATCTGCCTTTTTTCCAGCCCATTGACCCATTTGAGCAAGATCCCTTTTTAATCTTAGAAAACCTTCTTCATTCTCTACTGTGCCATCAACTTTGGTGTCATCTGCAAACTTACTAACCATGCCTTCTGTACTCTGATTCAAATCATTTCTATGAATAACAACGAAAGAGAATCCAGAAGTGATCCTTGTGGAACAACACTGGTCACAGGCCTCCAGTGAGAAAAACAACTCTCTACCACCACTGTCTGTCTCCTGCCGTTAAGCCAATTCTGTATCCAATTGGCAAGCTTACCCCTGAATCCTATGTGACCTAACTTTACCAATTAATTCACCATGCACAACTTTGTTGAAGGCTGTAATAAAGTCTAAGTAAGCAATGTCTACTCCTCTGCCCTCATCAATCTATTTGGTAACTTCATCAAAAAGCTCAATCAACTTTAGATTAGATTAGATTAGATTACAGTGTGGAAACAGGCCCTTCGGCCTAACAAGTCCACACCGACCCGCCGAAGCGAAACCCACCCATACATTTACCTCTTACCTAACACTACGGGCAATTTAGCATGGCCAATTCACCTGACCTGCACATCTTTGGACTGTGGGAGGAAACCGGAGCACCCGGAGGAAACCCACGCAGACACGGGGAGAACGTGCAAACTCCACACAGTCAGTCGCCTGAGGCGGGAATTGAACCCGGGTTTCAGGCGTTTGAGGCAGCAGTGCCAACAACTGTGCCACCATGCTGCCCACTTCTGTGCCACCATGCTGCCCACCACTGTGCCACCATGCCGCCCACCACTGTGCCACCATGCCGCCCACATGTGAGACATGATTTTCCTCACACAAGACCGTGCTGACTATACCTAATCAATTTTTGCCTCTCTAAATGTTCATAAATCTTATCTGTTATAATCACCTCCAACAATTTATCCACAAAGTCAGACTCACAGATCTATAGTTCTCTGGTTTCTCCTTACAAACTGTCTTAAACAAATTAGCCACCATCCAGTCACCAGGTACCTCATCCATATTTATAGATGATGCAAATATTTCTGCAAGGGGTCTCGCAATTTCTTCCCTTACTTCCCACTACGTTCTGGGATGTATGAGATCAGGTCCTGGAGATTTATCCACCTTTACATTCTTTAAGGCCTCCCGAACTTTTCCTTCTCTAAAGTGACCTGTGTTTAAAATATCAAAGCTTATTTTGCTGCATTTCCTAGTCTCCATTTCTTCCTACACACTAAAAACTGATGCAAAATATTCATTTAGTATCTCTCCCATCTCCTGGAGTTCAACACAAAGACCTGTTTGATCTTTAATGGACCCCGCCCTTGATCTAGTTACTCATTTGCTCTTAATGTATTTGTAGAATCTCTTTGGATTACCCTTTATCTTATCTGCCAATGCTATCTCATATCCCTTCTTTACCTTCCTGATTCGTTCTTAAGAATGCCCCTACACACTTTATATTGATTAGGAGATTAAATCCAAGTTGTTTATATCTAAAATAAGATTCTCTTTTATTCTTGACTAGAACCTGAATATCTTTATTTATCCATTACTCCTTAATCTTATCAGCTTTACCCTTCATTCTAGTAAGAACATAACGCTTCCGAATTCTGGTCATCACTCTTGAGAGCTTTCCACTTGCCAGACATCCTTCTTTTACTTGCAAACAAACTACTCCAATCAACTTTTGAAAGTTTTTGTCTCATACCATTAAAATTTGTCTTACTCCAATTAAAGACTTTAATTTTTTATGAAAGGCTTATCCTTTTCCATAAACATTTTTAAACTAATAGAATTATGATCACTAGACCGAAAGTGTTCCCCTACTTTTATTTTAGTCACCTCTACTGCCTTATTACCCAAAAGAAGGTCTAGTATTGCTCCTTCTCTAGTAGGAGCATCCACATATTGATAAAGAAAATTTTCTTTAATGCATTTAACGAATTCTTCGCAATCCAAACTTTTAACAACTGTGGTGATACACAGCCAGGTCTCTCTACTCCTGGATACCCTTTAGAATAATAGCCTCTATTTTACACTGTCTGACCATGTTCTTTGTGTCAAAGTACATCATCTCACATTTCTCCACATTGAACTACATCTGCCACATACCTGCCCACTCTACTAATCTGTCATTGTCCTTTTGACCTTCTTCACTGTCCTCCTCATAGTTTACAGTTCTCCCAAGTAAAAGCATTTTCTTCCTGGTGTGATGAGAACTGTCAGTGCTCTTGTCCCAACGTTACATCTCCATAACCCCTTGCAATTTTTGAGAAAATTACTAATAGACCCAGTAAATGTGAAGCTTGCAGCAAGTTTTCAAACATAGATTTTGTGGGTAAATGGAGTTCCTGCTTCCCAGGAGTTGAAGAGCCTAGAATAATAGCTAGAGTTAGGCCTAGCTCGTGCCATGGGCCAGATAGAATTTAGCCCAACCCTGCATCATCAGCAAATGCTGCTAAATGCTCACGATGAAATATAATCACTATGGAGGGAGGTGACAGGGGCTGGAGCAGCAACAGTAGCACCTCATCTCTGTACTTAGTACATTGTTGGAGATTGATGGCAAACATCCCTTACAATATAAAATAAAACAAAGTTCTGTGGATGCTGGAAGTCCGAAACATAAACAGAAATTGCTGGAGAAACTCAGTAGTCTAGTAGCATCTGTGGATCATCAGAATTGATGAGTCACTAGTCTTGAACCATTAACTCAGCTTTCTCCTCACAGATGCTGCCAGACTTGCTGAGTATCTCTTGTGATTCCTGTTTTTATTTCTAATAGTGTGCCTATATTTCGGTGCTTTATCGTGATGAAAATGTGGTGGCTCAGTGGTTAGCACTACTGCCTCACAGTGCCAGGGACCCGGGTTCAATTACACTATTGGGTGACTGCCTGTGTGGAGTTTGCATATTCTCCCTGTGTCTGTGTGGGTTTCCTCCGGGTGCTCCAGTTTCCTCCCACAGTCCAAAGAGGTGCAGGTCAGGTGAATTGGCCATGCTAAATTGCCCGTAGTGTCCAGGGATGTGCAGGCTATGTGATTTTTCCATGGAAAATGTAGTGTTATAAGGATAGGGTAGGGTGTTATGGTCTTCGGAGAGTTGGTGTGGACTCATGAGCCGAATGGCCTGCTTTCACATGAGTGATCTATATTTTTTACAATTGGGGTTTTGAATAGGATCCAATTTTATGGGCCATTATCGTCTACCATTACATTTCTGGTGCAATAAAATGACTAGCTGTGCTTTTAGATGTGGACAGCCCCTTACAGGCTGGTAAAATACAGCCTGTAAGTATTCCAGCAGTCCATTAGATACGTCGGCCTCCAGCTGTAAAACTTTATTGGTCTTCATTGATTTTAATCAGGGAGACAAACATAAGTTCAAGTGAGTTTGTGTTCCGCTGTCATAAGAAACATTAGAAAACGTTAAGAAAAGATTTGCCTTGTTTTCTTAGAGAAGAACTGTTAAAGTGTTGAGAATTGTGAAGATTTATTTCATTTTTATTCCAACATTGGATGTGGGGGCTTCAGTCCTGGCCAGTATTTATTTCCATCTCTAACTGCCTTTAAGATAGTAGTGGTGAGCTGCTGCAGTACATTGTAGTGTAGATACAATGGGAGAGAAAAAAGTAAAGGAATGTTGGCCCTGAGTTTTGCTGAGAGTGACTGACTCAGAACCCTTTCAAAATGGCACACAAGACCAGATTCTAGTATTTCCACTACAATTCCCATTTACAGGAATTTTCACTAGCATTGCTTATGAATTTAGGGAGGTTGATATCGGCTATAGATCCTGGCCTCCTCACAACTCTTGATGTGGATTGATATTGTTCGGAGTTTAGAGAAATGAGAGTCTAATCAAATTGAAACATAAAGATCTTGAACAGCCTGACAGGTTACATACAGAGAGCTTGTTTTCCCCTGGCTGAGGAAGCTGGAACATATGTGAGGGACTAACTTTTTAATGAAGAGAAATTTTTGCTCAAAGGGCTGGTGGCTCCGTGGTTAGCACTGCTGCCTCACAGTCCCAGGGACACGAGTTCGATTCCAACCTCGGACAACTGTCTGTGTGCAGTTTGCACATTCTCCCCATGTCTGTATGGGTTTCGTCCGGGTGCTCTGGTATCCTCTCACAATCCAAAGTTGTGCAGGTTAGGTGAATTGGCCATAGTGTTCAGGGATGTGTAGGTTAGGTGCATTAGTCAGGAGTAAATATAGTGTAGGCGAATAGGTCTGGGTGGGTTGCTCTTCGGAGGGTCAGTGTGGACTTGTTGGGCCGAAGGGCCTGTTTCCACACTGTAGGGATTCTATGATCTTTGGAATTCTACCCCAGAGGTTTGTGAATTCTCTCTATTTCTTGTGGGATGAAGCTGTTGCCTTTTAGCACTAGCATGTATTGCCCACTTCTAATGGCCCAAAGAGCGGTTTTAGAATCAACCACGTTGCTGCAGGTCTGGAGTCACATGTAAGCCAGACTAGATAAGGATGGTAAATTACCTTTGCTAAAGGACGTGAGTGAACTAGGTCAGATTTGACCATCTTGAATTCAGATTTCACCATTGTAGGATTTGAACCTATGTCGTATGCTCCATCAGTGAATACAGAATAACTTTGATTATCCAACTGAGATGGGCAGGGAGTATTTTGTTTGGATAACTGATTGTTCAGATAGCGGTTAACGTTTTTATGGTACTTTGAGATCTTGTTCCGATAATCTGAAATTCGACGTTCAGATAATCGAGGTTGTTCTGTATATTTAAGATTTACAGAGGCAGACATTAGGTTTTTCAGGGATGTGGGATGTGGATGAGTACATGAAGGTGAAGCCTAAGTTCAGCCATGATCGTATGAAGCAGGTTTGTTGGGCCAAATAACCTACTCCAGCTCCTGTGTCTAAGGTTAAGAAAAAGGCAGCATGATTAATCTGTGTGTCTGTCAGTTTGGAAGGCTACTCAGCTGTGGACTGCAAGGCTGGTACCATTCTCAGATCTGTACTGTCCAGCTGGGCAAAAATCAGGAGCAGGAACCCTGACTGATTTTATCTCAGAACACTGTGACTAGTTCGAGTGATAACTGCTTCTGTCCTGCTTGAAAATGTGCATTCTGTATGATATAGTTTGATAGTTGGCTCTTTTGATTCTGCAGCACTTCCCATTATCGTGGTCCAATTTCTGGTTATACGTGGGTATGCAATTTGTTCCTATTCACATATTGTTCTGGTGCTAGCTACTAAGAGGTGAATAACAGTGACACAGGTTAACTGAGGGGGTACCATACCCACTTAGAGCTGTCTTGCAGCTGAGATCTCACAAAGGTTTTCTGAATGTGTACAATGTCAGTGGTAAAGCAAACAGTTTTGATTTTGCAATGATTTGCCCTAACATCTTTTTAATTTTTATGTTTCCCTCCAGCATGAAGGCTGTGTTGTGGTAAGTAGCAACACAATCATTCTCCTGTTTTCATGACTCTCAATAATCCTTAATTGATATTTTAGGGTCTTGGAAGTGACACGTTCAGATATCATCATATTATTTAGTAATGCTTAGGCACCAGGCGTAGTCACCAAAATAAAAACACAGAAGAACTGTGGATGCTGAAAATCAGAAACAGAAACACAAATTGCTGGAAAAACGCAGCAGGTCTGATCACATCTGTGGAGCAAAAGCACAGTTAACATTCCAGGCCTTCAGAACTCATGATAGCTGAGAAAAGATTGGTATATATGCGGAAGATGGAGTGGGAGAAGAGGGAAGGAGTAAGCAATAGTGAAGATTGAGCCCAGAGGAAGAGAAACAATTGGACAGATAAAAGACTGGATACAGTTCAGTCTGGAAGAATGAATAGCTGTTAATTGGGACCATTAGAGGCTGATAATGGGTAGTGTGTGGAAACAGCCCATGTGATGACAAGACCTGCTTTGTGGGCTTAAGGTAAGGACATGAAAGTCACCAATTTTCCTAAGTCCCACTATGCTGAATCTCAGTGGTCAGGTAACTTTATAGAGTTTTACAAAGTTATGAGAGGCATGGATAGGAAAAATAGCCAAAGTCTTTTCCTGGGATGGGGAGTCCAGAACTAGAAGGCATAGGTTTAGGGTGGGAGGGGAAAGATTTAAAAGGGGCCTAATGGGCAACGTTTTCACATAGAGGGTGGTACGTGTATGGAATGAGTTACCAGAGGAAGTGGTGGAGGCTGCTACAATTACAATATTTAAAAGGCATCTGGATGGATATCTGAATAGGAAGGGTTCAGAGGGATATGGGCCAAATGCTGGCAAATGGGACTAGATTAATTTAAGATATCTGGTTGTTATGGACAAGTTGGACCAAAGGGTCTGGTTCTGTGCTGTGCATCTCTCTGACTCTAAGTGCCTTCCCATTCAGATTTTATACAGTGCTAGTGTATTGAAAGGGTTTTAGCCTGTGTCATTCCATATGTTGGAAGTAACAGTAGGTATTATATTTGGATTAAATAGCCTTGCATTTAGAGAAGCATAGAGTCCAACAGCACGGAGACATGACAACCAAAATGTCTGTCCACGCTAACCCTGTTTCCCTGCATATGGCCCACATCCTTCTAAACCTTTCCTATCCATGTGTTTGTCCAAATGCCTTTTAAATGTTATTAATGAACCTGCCTCAACTATTTTTGCTGGCAGCTTCATATGCGTACATTTGATCTGTACACTTTACTGGGTTTGGGTATAAATGACAAATAGTATTGAGAACCCAGGAATCAATCCAAGGTTTAACAGCAGCACAAAGAGCTCTGATTATTCCTGATTTAAGCACTCTATTGTGAAGTTTCTAATGACCTGATGCAATATGTATGAATTGTTAAGAGAGCATTAACTCACAGATACAGCAAAATTTACAGAATTTTGATTAATCAAAGTTAAAATATTTTGGTTTTATATTTTGTTGTGGTATCTGGATGATAGTGGAGTTCCTGCCACTTTCACAGTCCTCTGGCCAGTGTCAGCTATAATTCTAACCCCTGCACCTCTGCTGCCTTGTCTTGTCTCCTTCCACCCTCACCTTCTGCAACAATCTGAGAGCCACTGCTGTAACGTGAAATTCAGTGGGTGCACGGGAGTCTCTGGAGGTGGGATTGGTGCTCTTTTCTTGCCAATCTTGAGTAAATTATGAAGCACCTCACAAGGCCAGCTGTGGTGCTCCTGGTTTGGGTACAGGTTGTGACTTCATCACTGCCTTCATGCTTGAAACCAATCACCCCTCCCCTCTTATTTGTATCCCATAAAATTTCACCAATGGACAACCCTGCTGATCCTTTCTCCTTTACTTTCAGTGTCCGGAAGGGCATAAGGGAGAGAAGGGGGAGCCGGTGAGTATTACCCTTCTTCACTGCTGGCAAGTCAAAGCTACTGAATCTGTAAAATGAACCATACTCTCATCCCTGCTGGATATAAGGTGATTTCTGTGTCTATGCTGCTGCATTTTCTCAGTGTCTCAGTTTCTCATCTGATTTTTTGATTACTCTCGCCTACATCTGTTACTAGACAGACACACACAATAAGGATACAAGACTGTGCCTGACCTGATTGTATTGACCTCACTTCCCAGTGTGCAATGAGTCATTAAAGCAGAAAAGCCTGGGCTTTAATCTTCAGTCTGCACTGATCCCAGTCTGATTCATGGCTGAGGTTCCTGTGCCAGGAACTAGTTAGTGTTGCATTCAGAGATACTGGACAACTCCTTATCTAGTACACAGTCATACAATGAGATACATGATTATTACTATTAGTTACAATATTATTATAATTAGCTATACTATTAGTAGATACACTACTATTACAGTGTGATACATTATTATTAGCAATATACACTGTTATTGCAATTCAATATGGTATTATTACAGTTACATATATTATTAGATAGACACATTATTATTACAATTAGATACATCATTATTACAATCAAATACCCTACAATGGCAATTACATCTATTGCAATTACAATTAGATACAGTAATATGTGTGGTAGATTGTTTCATTTATTATTGGCAAAGCATGATTCTTCAATGCCGAAATCACCCAGCCGGATCGTGCTGCACTCTCTCAGATGTTACTGTGCAGGGAGTTAAGAACAACCTGTGAAGTTGACTTCTCCAAGTCCTCTAATGTCATTTGGCTGTGATAACAGCAAAGGTTACTATCTATTTCTAAATAAGCCATGACATTTCTTATTCTTGTTTTCTTTTTGAGTTTATTTCCTGTTGAATGCAGTCTATCTAATGTTTGAACTAATTATCAAACAGAAATGAGAGATTCTGTGGCCGTTCATACCACACTGTTATTTCCTATCAATATTTTTCCCATTCACTCATCACCCCTGTGCTGACTGGCCTTTCATTACCTCTTAGTCTAACAGTGATTCTATTTTAAACTTCTCATCTTTCTTTTCAAACCTTTCCATGGCTTTGGCCCCTCCTTACTTCAGTACCCCCTCTGAGATACCTTCTCTCCACCTGAAGCTCGGCCTCTTGAGCATTCCCAGTTTTAACTATTTCGTATTTGGTGGTTTGGTGGGTTAGTCTTTTAGCTGCTTTGACTGTCGGCTCTGGAATTAACTTCCATAAATTTGCCAATCTCTTTTTATCACCTTCCTCCTTTATGAAACTCCTTAAAACCCATTTTGTTTCTACAATCTTGGCCATCTGCCTTAACATCTCTTGTGGCTTGGCATCAAAGCTTTTTGACACTGCTCTAGTTAAGTACCTTGGGCTGTACTTTCACAAAGGTTCTGTATAGACACGAGCTATTTTAATTGTTTTCTGAGCAACCACTTTGGTGAAAATAATCTTTGATGTTCCTATACTACTCATAGGACAAGAAATTTAAATAGGGGACTTAAATTATTGTGTCTTCATCACTGTTCTGCCTTGGTTGAAAATTAAAATAATGTAAATCATATTAAAATTCTTACAACAATTGCCAGAAACCTCAATCTCAGGTCGTGTCCTCCTATCTCTAGAGCTAGACTCCAACAGAATGAATAGGTAAAAGTGAGGACTGCAGATGCTGCAGATACTCTTTAACAGAATGACTGGCCGCTTGCTTAAGGTGAGGCCTGTTTCCATGGAGCCAGGCCTTTACAAGAACCAGGGCCTTCAGCAAATGAGAGGAATAGAAAAGAAAATAGTATGACATTGCACAAATATATGAACTAAGCCTGTGAATCAATGCCCAGCTGGTTATCTACCACCCCAATAATCCCATTTTAAACAACTATCCCACTCATAGGCAAGCCCAAACCTCTCTACCTCATGGAGGAAGTGAGGACTGCAGATGCTGAAGATGTCAAAGAGTGCGGTGCTGGAAAAGCACAGCGGTCAGGCAGCATCCCAGGAACAGGAAAGTCGACATTTTGAGCATGAACTCTTCATCAAAGGGGCTGAGAGATAAATGGGAGGAAGGATGCAGTTGGGAGAAAGGTAGCTGGGAATGCGAAAGGTAGATGAAGGTGGGGGTGAAGGAGATAGATGGGAAGGAAGATGGACAGGTAGAACAGTTCAACAAGGCAGTGCCAAGTTGGAAGGTTGGATCTGGGATAAGGTGGGGGGAGGGGAGTTGACAAAACTGTTGAAATCCACATTGATCCCATGTGGTTGGAGGGTCCCAAGGCAGAAGATGAGGTGTTCTTCCGCCAGGCGTTGGGTGGCTGGAGTTTGGTGGTGGAGGAAGTCCAAGACTTGCATGTCCTTAGGGGAGTGGGAGGGGGATCCCCATTACCAGGCATATATTTCCCTCCCCACCCCTATCTGGAGAGACCATTCCCTCCGTGACTCCCTTTTCAGGCCCATTCCCTTCCCCCCCACCAACCTACCCTCCACTGCCGGCACCTTCCCCTGCCACCACAAGAAATGCAAAACCTGGTGGTACAGTGGTTAGCACTGCTGCCTCACAGCGCCAGAGACCCGGGTTCATTTCCCACCTCAGGTGACTGTCTGTGTGAAGTTTGCACAATCTCCCCGTGTCTGTGCGGGTTTCCTCCGGGTGCTCCAGTTTCCTCCCACAGTCCAAAAATGTGCAGGTTAGGTGAATTGGCCATGCTAAATTGCCCGTAGCGTTAGATGTAGGGAAATGGGTCTGGGTGGGTTTGCTTCGGCGGGTCGGTGTGGACTTGTTAGGCTGAAGGGCCTGTTTCCACACTGTAAGTAATCTAATCTAATCATTACCAACCCCCCTCCCCCTCACCTCTGTCCAAGGCTCCAAAAGATCCATCCACATCAAACAGAGATTTACCTGTACTTCACACGTCATCTACTTTGTCCGTTGCTCCCAATGTGGTCTCCTCTACACTGGGGAGACAGGACATCAACTTGTGGAACATTTCAGAGAACATCTCCAGGACACTCTATAACAACCGCACTGCCCTGTGACTGAACTCCACCGTTGACTCTAGCCAGCCGATGCCTCGAAGAAGAACACCTCATCTTCCGCCTTGGGACCCTCCAACCACCTGGGATCAATGTGGATTTCACCAGTTCCCTCATTTCCCCTCTCCCCACCTTATCCCAGATAAAACCTTCCAATTTGGCACTGTCCTACCTCTCCAGCTTCATTCCCACATACACGCTCCACCCTCCTCTCCGACCTACCAGTTTCATCCCCACCTTCATCTACATATTGCATTCCCAGCCATCTTCATCCTGGCCCCAACCCCCTCCCATTAATTTCTCAGCCCCCTTGGGCCACCCCTTCATTCCTGATGAAGAGCTTATGCACGAAATGTTGACTCTCCTGCTCCTCGGATGCTGACTGACTGGTTGTGCTTTTCCAGCACCACACTCTTCAAATCTCTCGACCTCATGTACAGCACCAGCCAGTTAACTATGGCAGTGCCAAAGATATTCTCAATGCTGAAGACAAAGCAAGATGGCAGATTACCAACTATAAGTCTCTGTGTCGGCTGTCTAACATCCTGTACTTGAGAACCACAATGCATAGGCAGATCAGTCATTTGAAGCTTTGCAATTTTATTGGCTCTCAGCTAACCAGCCTTGGCACTCAGTTCTACACGTGGTTTAAATTATAACTTGGTTTTGGTTTCAGTTTATAATGAATCTCTAATTAGTCTCATGGGGTGGCATGACTGACTTTGTTAAGGGAGTTGCTCCAGTCAGTTTATTTTCTTGGCCTGTTCCAGCGTGTATTTCCTAGATTGTAAATTCAGCACATGCTGGATCAGGCATTGGATAGTTTGTTCAGTCTCACTCAGCTGGAAAGTAGGTCACACATCGTGCTAGCTACCTCCCTGCTCAAACATCTCATTGACATCAGGGCCTGTGCTATAAATGATTCATACTCATATTTGAGCTCTTAGGTTGGTGCCTAAACCAAATGGATGGGGATGGCGAGTTTCCCGGGTGAAGTGAACATACGATCACTCTGCTCAAAATGAGAAATAACAGTTTTTTAACATCATCCCATTTTCTCCTGTGAGTTTCTGTCAGTTCCATAAAAGCCATGAAGGAGGTGCTCTAACACTGTATGGTGACTCCATTGAGTCCACTGAGAAAAGCAAATAAAGAGGGGGAAGGAAGAAGAAAGACAAGGAAGGAGAGAGGTCCACAAACTGGGGCAGGGAGAAGGAGAGAGGAACACAAACTGGGGCAGGGAGAAGGAGAGAGGAACACACACTGGGGCAGGGAGAAGGAGAGAGGAACACACACTGGGGCAGGGAAAGAGAAAAACACAAACTGGTGGTGGGGGGGGGGGTCACATAATCACAAAGAGGGAGTGAGGAACACAAACTGAGGAAGGGGGGAGTGAGAAGTAGCGCAAACTGGGGAAGAGAGAGAAAGAGAGGTATAAACTGAATGACTGCAATGTGATTGCCTTTCTGTGATGTTCTGTAATATATACTAGTGTATATGCACATTTGTGTATTTATATATGTGTGTGGAGGGCAGTGTGTGTCTATATATGTGTAAACGTGCATGTGTGTATATATATTTGTGGACAGCATGTGTGAATGTGTATCTCTATGTATGTGTCTATCCTTTATATGGATATGTATCTGTGTATAGCTGTGTAGGTGTGTGTATGTGTGCGGGGGGTGATGTTTATATCTTCCTGTCTGTATATGTGTGGATATTCTTGTGAGGCTGCAAGTGTGTGAGTCAGTTTGAACCTCTAGGAATACATCAAGTATGAGTTGGCAATAATTTTGGAAATTTCTTGTTGGTTAGGATTCCTGTCATCAAAAATACAATGTCTGTGATTAAAAAGTTCCAGAATAATTTGAATTCATTCTGTTAATAAACAGGGAATTATCGAAGGAGCCTTGGGACCAAGGGTAAGTGATTCTGCAGAAAAATATTCTGCAACCATACATAGGAAAGAGAAAAACACAAACGGGTGGGGGGGGGGGGGTCACATAATCACAAAGAGGGAGTGAGGAACACAAACTGAGGAAGGGAGGGAGTGAGAGTAGCGCAAACTGGGGAAGAGAGAGAAAGAGAGGTATAAACTGAATGACTGCAATGTGATTGCCTTTCTGTGATGTTCTGTAATATATACTAGTGTATATGCACATTTGTGTATTTATATATGTGTGTGGAGGGCAGTGTGTGTCTATATATGTGTAAACGTGCATGTGTGTATATATATTTGTGGACAGCATGTGTGAATGTGTATCTCTATGTATGTGTCTATCCTTTATATGGATATGTATCTGTGTATAGCTGTGTAGGTGTGTGTATGTGTGCGGGGGGTGATGTTTATATCTTCCTGTCTGTATATGTGTGGATATTCTTGTGAGGCTGCAAGTGTGTGAGTCAGTTTGAACCTCTAGGAATACATCAAGTATGAGTTGGCAATAATTTTGGAAATTTCTTGTTGGTTAGGATTCCTGTCATCAAAAATACAATGTCTGTGATTAAAAAGTTCCAGAATAATTTGAATTCATTCTGTTAATAAACAGGGAATTATCGAAGGAGCCTTGGGACCAAGGGTAAGTGATTCTGCAGAAAAATATTCTGCAACCATACATACTGAAAATGAATTCTCTCCTGCCCTGTTCAGTGGAATGATCACCGAATCATATACTCAACGTATTTCTCTAAATGATGTCGGTGATTGGGAGTTCCCGGTGCAGGAATGAGTTTCAAAAATCACTCATACTGTACCTTTAGGATTTTGTGTCAAATGTAGTTTCTCTGTATAAAGAGGAACTTTGATTATCCGAAAATCCAATTATCCGAAAATCGGATTATCCGAAGGAGATCTCGAGGTCCCGATGGAAACGTTACATCAAAGACGTGTTTCCAACAGTGATCGTATCTTTTGTTTACAGTGATTAAACAGGCACCGTCTCCAAATGACTGACCTCCCACCCTCCCCTCTCTCCCCACACTTTCCCTGGAGTTTTACAGAAGGGTGTACACTAACCCCCCTCCCCCATCCCGAGATAGGGGCGAGGGGACAGTGTTGCACGGGGCTGGGGGGGGCGGGGCTGAGGGGGCAAGAGCAGGCATGTTGGACGGGTTCAGGGAGTGGGGTCTCGCATGCTGTGTGCTGCTGCAGTCTCATGAACACGGAAGAGACTTTAAAAACTCCGAGCACCAGAGGGAGGGCATTTTATTGATTAACCGAATAATCGATTATCCGAATGAAATAGTGCCCGCCCATCTCGTTCGGATAATTGAGGTCCCCTGTATTGTTGAAGTAGGAGGAGGGTTATCCTGTGTATGTGATGTACATACTGCACAATTTTGCCAATTAAAGAGTCTACTTGTAATGCATTAAAACCCTTTCCTGTGAAACCCTTTCTTTTTAACTGTATCTTGTAATTTAAACAAGTTTTTGAATTGTTTGCATTTATTTCTGTCTAAATTGGGAACTGCGGATAAGCAAGCTTGCACAAGTTTGGTTGCCTCTTCACACAGTGTCATCACTGCCATAATCAGGCCTCTGCCCCGATAACCCTCTGGGCGGCACGGTGGCACAGTGGTTAGCACTGTTGCCTCACAGCGCCAGAGACCCGGGTTCAAATCCGGACTCAGGTGACTGACTGTGTGGAGTTTGCACATTCTCCCCGTGTCTGCGTGGGTTTCCTCCGGGTGCTCCAGTTTCCTCCCACAGTCCAAAGATGTGCAGGTCAGGTGAATTGGCCATGCTAAATTGCCCTTAGTGTTAGGTTAAAAGGGGTAAATGTAGGGGTATGGGTGGGTTGCGCTTCGGCGGGTCAGTGTGAACTTGTTGGGCCGAAGGGCCTGTTTCCACACTGTAAGTAATCTAATCTAAAACCGACAGCATGAACCCAGAGACCAACATAGGGCAGTACCCAGAGGATGAGGCTGATCTGGAGACATGTATCTGGGAAAGGAACTGGCAAAGATAGGCATTGACATCAGAGGACAAGAGCTAACTCCGACCAGATATCCAAGAGGTGATGTCAGAGATATCTGAGGACGTGCCAGGGTAGAACTGAGATGTGTCAGCTTGTTCATCCAGACCAACTGCCTTGTGAATTTGGTGGGAGAGTGCCAGAGGCCCTCACCGACACAGCAGCAGCTTCCAGGACAATACATGGCATCTCATCGAACCTTACATGGGACATAAAGGATGTGACAAATGGAAACAGTCAGTTGCATTTGTAAACCGTTAAGACTGTGAAATTGGAATGTGACCACAGGAGAATAATGTGCCCATTTCCCAGGAAACAGTCATGATGTATATGCTCAGAGAAACCTTGGCTCAGAATGGATTCTCAGTGATGACAGTTCTCTCCTGCACGCAGGGCTGATGAGGCCAGCGCACCATCCCCAGAGTGAAGCAGAGGAGCACCAGGTTCAAGCTCACCAGAGCATTGCCAGCCCCACCTCTGACTGGTCAGAGGAGCCCTGCAATTACTCCCACATCACCTTGCCAAGGGGTTCAGATAAGCAGCTGTTGGCTGTGCAGACAGATCTTACAAGGGAAATGGGCACAAGAATGATCAGCACTCCTCAGGTGACAAGGATTTCTCAGATCCACCTGAGTCTTTGATGAATACCAGGGCCACACTTACGTTCCATGTGCAAATTACTCTTAAAATTAGCCAAAGGTTGGTCTGCTTACAGCGATATTTAGAAATTACTTCAAAAAAATCAGTGGCGTGGAATGGAACACTTAACCTTAACATCTTTCTTTATTTACCTCTAAATCTAAATGTCTTCTGACAGCAGAGATGATTGCAAAGGATGAAGGTCATGCAAATGTTGTTAAAATGGACTTACTCAGTCTGCGCTTCTCTCCTTAACCTGTCATGTGACACCTTCCTTCTTGCATGGTCACACCTCCCTGCTTTGGTTCCCCTGCCATGTGTGTACCAGCTGGAATCATTTGGCAGCAGTCAAGGACCTGGGTCAAATCCTGCAGCTGGATCTCAATAAACGATCGGGGTTTATCCTCCAGTGTGCTCTTGAGGGAATGTGGCCCTGCTGGAGACACAGAGCTTCAGGTGATGGATTAGACTATCACCAACCTACCTGTTTCTCTGGATTTATAAACAGTGGCAGGAAGATAGTGGGATTGGAGTTTTCAGAGGTTGGAATACCAAGGCTGTCACCCACTGAATATTAATCCCTTGGGCTGACAGGCTCAGATTCTGTATTATTCTTGTGTTGGTGTGTTAGGCCACTGGTGCTGATACCATTCCTTATTGGATGACTTGCTGTAATCAGACGATGGAGGTACTGTGTTATGAATAGTTTTAAGATCCGGTTTTTGTATCCACCCTTTCCTATGAACCCCTTTCTTTTTAACTGTATCTAGTAATTTAAATAATTTTTTAAATTATTTGCACTTATTTCTGTCTAAATTGAGAATGTTCTTTCAGCCTATGAAGTCAGAGAAAGGTCAAAAGGGTGAACCAGGGTTGCAGGGATCAGCTGGTCTGCCCGGAAGAGACGTGAGTATTCCGACTTTTGTGGTTCCATGACAAAACTTGATACAAATTCATTAAAATCCATGTGGGGATATTGGATTCAAGGGAAGGAATAGATTTAGGGAAGATCCAGAGGTTGCAACGAGAAGAGAGTAGGGTTGATGTTCTGGAATTTTGAACTGATCTTCTACCGAACCAACTTGTTTTTTCTTTCCTCTATTTTTGTATGGAATGTAGACATTGTTGGGCAAGACTAACGGCAACTGACTAACCACGGACATCCACTACCAGCCACGAACTCCCACAGCTACCTGGACTACACCTCCTCACACCTTCCTCTTGTAAAAATGCCATCACTTATTCCCGATTCCTCTGCCTATGCCACATCTGCTTCCAGGAGGACCAATTCCATCACAAAACATCCCAGGTTGCCTACTTCTTCAAGGACCACAATTTCCCCTCCCACGTGGTCGATGATACCTTCCAGCGCATTTCCTCCACATCCCACACCTCTGCCCTTAAACCCCACCCCTCCCAACACAACAAGGACAAAACCCTCCCCCCATCCCCCCAAAGCATTTACAGGCTCAAGGAACTTTTACAATGATTGACAATAGTTACATGGGCATCATAAAACTCTCTTTTTAAAGTTCAGATTTTATTGAATTCAAATTTCATCAGTTGCCATTGTTGGGGTTTAAACTCATGCCCCCAAAACACTAGGGTTCTAGATTACATATTCTGGATTCCATTTAAAATATGTAAATACTTACATATTAATCAATTCAAACCAAACCTGTATCCCCATTCTAAGTAATTAAAGACTTAACAGCAATTTAGGTTTGTTCAATACACTGCATCAGTTGTACGACATTTTGATCTTTTATTATAAATTCTGTGTCACATGATCATACTCCACTAGCTACCTGATGAAGGAGCAAGCTTCTTCCAATTAAACCTGTTGGACTATAACCTGGTGTTGTGTGATTTTTAATTTAATCCACCCCAGTCCAACACCAGCTCCTCCATATGCTGGGGCAAAGCAGCAGTCGCTAAGTGGTTTGCACTGCAGCCTCACAGAAACAGGGATCTGGATTCGAAGCTTCCCTCGGGCGACTGACTGTGTGGAGTTTGCACATTCTCCCCGTGTCTGTGTGGGTTTCCTCCCACAATCCAAAGATGTGCCTGTCAAGTGAATAGGCCATGCTAAATTAGGTGCATTAGTCAGGGGTACATATAGAGAGGTGGGTTACTCTTCAGAGGGTTGGTGTGGACTTGTTGGGCCAAATGGCCTGTTAGGGTTGGTGTGGACTTGTTGGGCCAAATGGCCTGTTTCCACACTGTAGGGAATCTAATCTAATGTAGGATTCATGATTTGGAGATGCCGGTGTTGGACTGGGGTGTACAAAGTTAAAAATCACACAACACCTGGCAATCACCTGATGAAGGAGCGTCGCTCCGAAAGCTAGTGTGCTTCCAATTAAACCTGTTGGACTATAACCTGGTGTTGTGTGATTTTTAACTAATGTAGGATATTTGTCAACCTTTTGGATTTTATCAATTTTGTAAAATTCAGACTGAACAAATGCCATGGTAAGATTTGAGATCTGGGATCTTGAAATTAGTTCACATTATTTCTGTTATTTAAGGCTTGAAGTAGACATGTTAGCAATTTGGTGGGTGACATGCACAAATTTACTCCACTTTGGAAGTCTTTGGCCCATTGTATTTGGGACTGTCAACGTCCAGAGTGGGAAATGAAACAGGCACTGAACACTGAGCATCACTTATACATTATTGTATAATGGCTCTGAATGGTAGAAGTGTGAATTGCTGTTAAAGCAGAATTCAGAGGAGTATTACAAGGAAATTACTGAACATGTGAGAAAGAAGAAAATTGAAGGAAATGGGGCGTAAGCAGGAGATTTGAATCTGACTGGATGGGACAGTGAAGAGTATGGGTAATGAGGAGGAGAGGGGGGGATTAGCCTGGAAGAGCTCAGATGGGGAAAATCACAGGAAGGATTTGATGGGCTGAATGGACTGATCCTGTGCTGGGACTTATGATTGTAGAGAAAGAGAATTTGAGTGAGCCAGTGAACAGTCAGAGCCCAGTGGGATTGTTCCAGTAAAAATGGGATTCCTGAAGAGTTTCTGTCCTTGCGACAGAATGATTCCCTGCTCCAATCTCCTTCCTATTTGACACCCTGCTTGCAGCACTGAATGCAGGGAAATGGGAGTTGTAGTCACAGAATCAGCTTGTGATGAAAGTTATTCTGTTCTTAATCACCATTTATTCTGTTCTTAATCACCATTCTAATTATGTTTTCAGGGAAAACCGGGAGAGTTGTGCGTGGCTGGACCAAAAGGTGCAAAGGTTTGTCAGTAATCTGAAACTGTTTTTAAGTGTTGCTGGGAGTGTGAGGCTGCAGCTATCTGAGGGCATTGGAATCATATCATACTGAAATTTGGAACCTGACTTTTAGCCTTTCAGACTTTTGACTCAATAGAAAAAAAATGTTTGGATGAGTTTCTTAAATTCAAATGAGTGAGTAATGAAACAATACTGGAGGGAGGACTTTAAATTTGAAGGAGAGTGACTGGTGGAGGCTACCCTCTCTCTCATTAGTGAGCTATCAAAGGTATTAAATGGGAAGCAATGTTTCTTTATTTTCATTCTGGGCATCGCTGGCTGAACCAGCATTTATTGCCTGTTCCTCCTTGCCCTTGGGAAGGTGGTGTTGAATTACCTACTAGAACCATTGCAGTCCATGTGCTTTAGGGCTTCTTCATCCTGAATAGTGTTTTGGAGCCATGGTCATCTGGCAAGTGGAGTGTTTTCCATTACATGCCCAACTTGTGCCTTGTCAATGGTGGGCAGGCTTTGGAGAGTCAGGCATTGGGTCACTTCTGACAAAATTTCTAGCCTTGTACTTACTTAATAGCCAAGGGTAATCTTAGTTTGGAGCAATGCATCAAAATACAGCCAAACAATGAGATACAGGGTACTCTTGTGAAAGATCAATTTTTGATTACTTATATATACTTCATCTAAAGAGTGATCAATTCTTGGAATGGTTTATAGGGGCAGAATGGTAAATGAGATCTGTAACTTAAAAGGCTGTTCACTGCAGTGGTGGGAGTTGGGGCAATAAATTATGTCCCACAGGATATGAGCTAAGTTTGAGCAAACTAGCTCCACCTACACCAATACAGCTCTTATCTGCTAGTAAGGTTTATGTAGGCATGTTCGTGGGTAAATCTCTCCTTGTGTTGTAGCACAGCAATGTGTCGTTCTGGTATTAGCTTCAAAAATGGTTCACTTTAAAGAAGCTGGTCTCACAGGGGACTAACTCCATCAGCCTGTGTCTGCTTTCTGGGTATGTAGTCAGAAACTAGACTGGTGTGTTTGTCCTCTTCCTGTACCAGCTGACAGTTTCTGCACTGCTGGTTTCTTCCTTGAAGGTTGGATGGTCCTGACTGTCAGTGTGAGGGTGAGAGAGGAATGGAAAATGGGAGAGCAACTCTCAAAAAAATGAGGATGCGCAGAACGGAAATGCAAAGAGATGTTCTCACTTTGATAAGTGGGCAAAGGAACTTTAAAATAGAATTTGCCAAACACAGAGCTAGATGGTATATGGTCGAAACCATCTGGGCAGATTGTCAATTATGAGAGTGGAGTGGAGGGCAGTAAGTGGAAGTATGTCATTTCAGGACCAGGTGGACCGTTCCTGGCTCCATGTTGAAATGTGTAGACCACTCTGTTGGCCTTCAGAATCTCCTTTCAGGCCACGGGCTGTTCAGTTATATATTGCTCTGGCTTCGCTGATGCCTGGCTGCCTCAGGGTGAACGAATCATGCAGCTGGGGGTCTCACATCAGTGTTTGGCTCTTACTTTGCAAGTGCACAACTATATTTCAGTGTATCTCTGCCTTTCCTATTACACACTGTGAGAGCAGACACGGGGATATGGAGTCACACCTTTGTGAGAGCGGATTCCTAAAAAGATTGAATCATTTCTGGAGCCAGTGCACAGCCCAAACGTTGAATGCTTACTTTGGAACAGTTTAGAATATAGAACATAACAGCACAGTTGCAGGCCCTTCAACCCTCGATGTTGCACCGACCTGTGGAACCAATCTGAAACCTATCTATCCCTACACTATTCCATTTTCATCCAGATATTTATCTAATAACCATTTAAGTTCCCCTAAACTTGGAGAGTCTACTACTGTTGCAGGCAGAGTTTTCCACGCCCCTACTACTCCCTGAGTAAAGAAACTATATCTGACATTTGTCCTATATTTATCACCCCTTACTTTATAGCTATGTCCCCTTGTGCTAGCCATCACCAACCAAGGAAAAAGGCTGTCACTGTCAAGTCTATCTAATCCTCTGATAATCTAATATGTCTCAATTAAGTCACCTCTCAACCTTCTTCTCTCAGCCTCAAGTCCCTCAGCCTTTCCTCATAAGACTTCTCTCCATACCAGGCAACATCCTGGTAAATCTTCTCTGAACCCTTTCCAAAGCTTCCACATCCTTTCTATAATGCGGTGACCAGAACCGTACACAATGTACCAAATGCAGCCGCATCAGAATTTTATACAGCTGCAGCATGACCTCGTGGCTCCGAAACTCAATCCCTCTACCAATAAAAGCTAACACACTGTATGCCTTCTTAACAACCTTATCAACCTGGGTGGCAATTTTCAGGGATCTATGTACATGGACACCAAGATCTCTCTGCTCTTCCACACTACCAAGAATCTTACCATTAGCCCAGTACTCTGCATTCCTGTTCCTCCTTCCAAAGTGAATCACCTCAAACTTTTCCACTTTAAACTCCATTTGCCACCTCTCAGCCCAGCTCTGCAGCTTATCTATGTCTGTCTGTAACCTGCAACATCCTTCAGCACTATCCACAACTCCACTGACCTTAGTATCATCTGCAAATTTACTAACCCATCCTTCCACGCCCTCATCTAGGTCATTTATAAAAATGACAAACAGTAGTGGACACAAAATAGATCCATACGGTACCATCACTAGTAACTGAACTCCAGGATGAACATTTCCCAACAACCACCACCCTCTGTCTTCTTTCAGCTCTTAGTTTCTACAGGTTAACTTTTCTCAGCTTTTGTCATAGAGCATGGAAACAGACCATTCGGTCCAACCAGTCCATGCTAACCATAATCCCAATCCAAACCAGTCTCACCTGCCTCTGCTTGGCCCATATCCCTCGAAACATTTCTTATTCATGTTCTTAACTGTCAAGAGAGCTGGTGCATCTCCAACTCCTTTCCTTGAGCTGCCATGATGGAGATTTACAGCATTGCAAAGTGCCTGAAGATAAAACTACATTTCTGAGTCATTGTCTCGTAGATCTGCTTTTGGCTCAGAAATCCTACAGTTATGGCAGATTGATGGCCCCAGAACTCAGCTGAGGCAATTTGTTGCTTGTTGGTTTCCAGTATTTAAAGGACACCCTTTGAACATAACCGTTCTTTCAGAGGCAGGAGCATCATTCATGCTCGAAAAATCCATTCCGCGATCTCAATTCTGAGAAAAGACAGATTTTCTTTTCAAACGTGCTGACAGCGACCACCCTTACACCTCCATCGTCACGGGTTATGTGTGGCCCCTTAGTCAGGGAATGTACCTTTCAGACCAGTGACTGTGGGAGGCTTCAGCAGATATTTGTTCTCTTTATTAGGGAGATCCCGGACCAGTTGGACCAGAGGGATTGGCGGGTGAGCCAGGATCCCCAGGGCCTCCAGGACCCCCAGGGATAGGAATACCAGGAAAACCGGTGAGTGTTGGCTGCAGGATGGAGTGAACAACAGCAGCAGAGAGGGCTGTGTGACAAGTCAGGCAGCAAAAGTGGGGTAAGTGCAGTCCACAATGTTACTGCAGGCACAGGGTCAGGATGGCAGAGGAGCCTGGACCACACTCAGCTTCTCCACCATTTCTCTGAGATTCCCAATGAAATGAGTCTTACTTCAGCTGGGCTATCCAACCCAGTAGTGATCATACTCCTCTCTTTGGTGATCCCCACAAATTACTCCTCATCACACCACACCCCATACTTCCTCCCACACTCTCCCCCTCTCCACCTGTCCCATCACCATTCCTTCCTTCTCATTCTCACCTTCCCTTCCCACTCCTTATCCCCCCCTACTCATCTTGTCTCTCTCCAACCCATCTCCTGACACTA
>NC_057736.1:46053231-46078670 GCF_004010195.1 Chiloscyllium plagiosum | reverse complement strand
TTCCCTCCTCTTCTCTTCTCTATCCCACTCCATTCCCTGCTGCCTTCACCCGTGTCCCACCACAGCCCTTGCCCCCTCGCCCAACCCTTTTGCTGTTCCTCTCCCTCCCCCATTTCCCTCACTGCTTCCACCCCTTGTCCTCCTGCTCAGCATCCTCTCCCCATCACTGTCACCATCCCAACCCCTTGCAACCCCATTGAAATAACAAGGAAACCTATACGTAGTTATGTTCAATGACTCTGTAATTTTGCTCCAGGGTTTTGTTTACAGTACGGGTCTGGAAGTTCTTCTTCAATTTCTCCAGAGCAGTCCTGCAGAGTCGACAGCGCAACCTCTAACCACACCACCATCCCTCAACTCCCCTCCCCCTCCCCCGGCCTTCACTCTTGCCACATCAGAAATAGGAGTAGGTGATGGGCCATTTGGCCCCTCAAGCCTGCTCCACCATTTTATAAGATCATGACAATTTATTACCAGGCCTCAACTCTTCTTTTGTGCTGACTCGTCAAAGCCCTTAACTCTTCTGTTTTTCAAAGATAAACCTCCTCTTTAAATACCGTCAGTAATAAAGCCTCCACAGTTTTCTAGGGAAGAGAATTCCAAACATTCACTGCCCTCTGAGAAAAACAATTCTTCCACATCTCTGTTTGTAAATGAGTACTCTGTAAGAGAACACTCTTATCCCTGTCCTCCTGGTGAAAAATGTCACTTGCCCAATCTGTGGTTTGCCCCAGGCTGTGTTGTGTCTTCAGTGTTTCTCTGTTGGGGCAGTGAGGCTTCCTTCATTCCAGACCTTTTCTCTCTGTCCATGTGTAAGCTCTATCTCCTTCATTCCCTACCAGACAGACTAGTGTAACCTCCTGTGGTTAATGCTGCTTTAACAATTGTCACCTTTTATGTCCTAAAGGGGAAACCTGGTGGCCCACCCGGACCAAAAGGAGAAGCAGTAAGTACATTCAGCTCACCCAGATATGCTGCTCCATCCTGGAATCTCTGTAACTACACACCTCTGTGCATTAATTATTGCCTACACTATCCTTACCACGCTGCTCTCCATTGTTTATTCACTAACTGTTGCAAGTGCATTGTTCAATCTTCAGCAGGTTTCTGTCCCTTCAGGAATGGCCTGCTGTTTCCAGAGATTTGCCATTAATCCCTGAGTCATGACTGTGGGTAGCTGGGGAGTAAAATCCCTGGAGCATTAAAACGCAATTCCATGCTTTAACTCTCTTGCAAGAGTTTCCAGGAGCTGAAAATGTGTTGCTGGAAAAGTGCAGCAGGTCAGGCAGCATCCAGGGAACAGGAGAATCGACGTTTCAGGCATAAGCCCTTCTTCAGGAATGACTGAAGAAGGGCTTATGCCCGAAACGTCGATTCTCCTGTTCCCTGGATGCTGCCTGACCTGCTGCGCTTTTCCAGCAACACATTTTCAGCTCTGACCTCCAGCATCTGCAGACCTCACTTTCTCCTCAAAGAGTTTCCAGGAGTTGATTGACTGACTAGCTGACAGTTGGGCAGGCCATCCAGAGGCAGGAGGCATGGTCCTGGGCGATCAGGGTGGGTTGTCTAGGTTAGAGGTCAAGGTTTTTTGGTGGGCAGGAATAAGAGGTCAGTCATCACTGTCTGGGATGTGCACCTCCAACCCCTGAGAAAGGGACAAGAGATGAATCAAGGGTACAGGCACCTTGGAGGCCACCTTAAAAGTGCTGAGGGTGAAGGGGCACTCCGTCTACATCTGCCCATGGGGGACTTTCAAGAAACACATTTTTGTGTTATTTTTTTCATGGGCATCACTGGCTAGGCCAGCATTTATTGCCCATCTCAAAATGCCCAGAGAGCAGTTGAGTCAAGCACATTATTGTGGGCATGGAGTCACTGTACACACATGGTAAGGATGACAGATTTCCTTCCCTCAAGGACATGAGTGACCAGATGGGTTTCTCAAACAAAAAACAAAATGATAGTGGTCACTTTTAGATTTTTTTCTTTATTAAATTTAAATGTCACTATTGACCGTGGACGGGTCTTGAACCCATGGCCCGGGAATGTTGGTACTCCACTCTGGAATAGTAATCCTGTAGAAGCACCTTCACACCACTCCCGCCCCATAGAGCATCTAAAAACCTGGTCAATGTCAAACTTATATGAGGGTCCCATATGGACATAATGTTAATAAAATGCCCACCTCTCTGAGGCAGAACATGTGTAGGGGTGGGAAGAGGGGTGTATTGAAACACAAAGAAAGACCAACATTTTTACAGCATCCTGCACAAACTTTGGATGTTTCAAAATGTTTTGCAGCCAGTGAAATATTTTTGAAGTGTAGTCACTGCTTCAGTGCAGGAAACACAATAGCCCATTTATGCACAGTATCACAAGTAGCAGTGTGGAAGTGTCCAGGTAATCTGTTTCTGTGATGTCAATTAAGGGATAATTATTGTCTGGGCCACTTCGGAGAACTTCCCTGCTCTTTTTTTTTGAAATAGTGACATAGGATCTTCCACAAGGAAAGTTGGGGACGACATTTAAAACTGCATCACTCACTCAATGCAGTACTGAAGTGTCAGTCTGGACTTTTGTCCAGAATACTTAGGAGTAAGACTAGAAATCATAGTCTTCTACCTCAGAGGGGGAGGGTGCTATCACTAATTTAATCAGCCAGACCATTTCCACCTTTACAATTTGAGGATCTGAGGGCAATGTAATGATGTTAAAGTGATTCCTTCACTTACACAGAGCTGATGTGACATGATCAGAGATCCTCCTGGGGTCTGAGGTGACTGTGACACTATCATTTACAAACAGCAGTTTGAGCTGTGAATTGTCCAACCCTAAAGGTTGGTCAAGTCCTGAAATGAATCTGCAATGTGACATCTATTGCAAAGCAATACTATTGCAGTTCCTGGCAGTTTACAGTTTAAACTGAGAAAGTGAGAGATATCCAGCAGGTCTGATAGCCTTGCTGGAGAGAAACAGAGTTAACGTTTCAGCTCCATAATCTTTCATCAAACTGTATTTAAGCTATTGATGGACTCATTAACCATACTATTCTGTCAGCACAGATGCAGCCTGAGACACTGTAATTTCACGTTTAAGGTTTAATTCCACTATTCTGAATCTGAGTGAATACCTCTTTGCTAAATGTACATAGTTTCCTCCTATTCCTTTCACTGTTGTTGGACTTTTAAGTGGGTTGAACAAGGAAAAGAGATTCAGCCAATCTACAGATGACGTGCAAGGGACTGATGTAAACTTTGAATTATAATCTTATCTCCACATGAATGTGCAGATGAGACAAGGTGAGGAGTGAGGTCAAACAGCAAATGGTTATCACCTTCTTGTAAATCTCAGGGATGTTCTTTGCTTTCAAATAGCAGCCAGGAGCTGCTAAACCTCATTGTGTCTTCAGAATTTTCACCTCTCCTTGTGTTCTTCAGGGAAATGATGGGGATCCTGGCCCAGAAGGCATCCCGGGAAAACCTGTAAGTACAATGATTGTAGGACTTCAAACAAAATTACCCATATGATCCCAGCTGACTGGGACAGAGCAGAATTAATGCTTTTCCAGTGAGAGTGAATTGCCTAATGCATAAGCATTCTCAGTAAAGAGACCATGAGGCTGGTGAGTTTGCAGGGAGTGTTTGATGGGGAAAATGCAGGGAAACTCTGCAGCAAACCCTGTGCCATTGCTGTTCTGGAAAAGTATAGAGAGAACTTTACTTTGCATCTAATCCAGTGCTGGTCATGACTTGGGGAGTGTTTGATTGGAACAGTGCAGAGAGAGTTTTATTTTCAGTTTAAAAGAGTGGAAAGAGCTTTAGGTTCAGTTTCAAAGAGTAGAGAGAACTTTACTTTGTATCTAACCCTGGGAGTGTTTGGTGGAGACAGTGTTGGGGAGCGTTACTTACCCTGTGCTCTACCTGTCCTGGGAGTGTTTGATCAGGATAGTGCAGAGGAAGCTTTACTCTGTATCTAGCCCCCTGCTGTACCTGACCTGGGTATGTTTGATGGGGACAGTTTTTAATTGGTACTTCAATAATCGTAAATGATTCTACTCATCAAATCTGCTGGACAAATCAAACGTGTAACTGTAATCTGGAGGATGAGTCACAGACTGCATTTGGGATACTTTATTAGAATATTAAATTTTGGAATCGACCAGAAGTGATGCTATTTTGAGCATGTTAACAATTAATGAGACCAGCTAGAATAATGATGTCACAGTAAAGGATCTCTTGGCAAGGGTAATCATGGCATTCAATTTGAATCAGTAATGCAGGCCTATAATAGTGTTTTGCTCTTGCAATTGCCGTTGCAAGGTTTTTTGGGATAGAGTTGGCTAAAGTTGGACTGAAAAAGTGAATTATAATGTAAGATGATGAATAATCAGTGGGGGACCTTTGAAGAGATATTTCAACATTCTCAACAAATATGCATGTTATTATGAAAGAACGGCTATATAAGAAGGATGCACAACCCATGTTAAGGATCGTATCAAATTGAAAGAAAAGGCGTACAATGCTGCAAAGATCAATAGTAGGGCAGAACATTTGGATGGTTTTTGAAAGCAGCAATAGATATGTAAAACCAAAAGGAGGATGAGAGAAAACTAGCGTCAAATATAAAAACAGTGGACGTTCCCACACGTATACAAACAGGAAAAGAGTTGCTGAAGTGAACATTGGCCCCTGAGAGGGTAAGGCTGGGAAATTAATAGTGAGCTATAAGGAAATGGCAGGAGCCAAAAGTTTTGTATCTATTGACACAATGGAGACCACAAAATGCATCTGAAGAAAGAAATGAGACAAATGGGAGGAAGGAACTTAAAGCAGTTGTTATCGTCAGTGAAAACTAAAGGGTTGAAAAGCCCGACAAATTCTCTGGATCTGATGAGCTACATTCTAGATTCTTAAAAGAAGTAACTTTAGAGATAGGAAATGTATTGGTTGTAATCTTCCAGAACTTCAAGGTCCTCACAGATTAGGAAATGTCAAATGGAACATCTCTGTTCAAGGATGAAGACAGAGGGCGGGAAACTGTTAGGCCCGTTTGTCTAACATCTGTCATGGGGAAAAATACTAGAATCTACCACTGTAGAAGTGGGAGTAGGATATTTAGAAAATCATAATACAGACAGGTAGAGTCAGCATCATTCTTTAGAAGATAAATAATATTGGACACATTTCATAGACAATCTTGAGGATATGATGAACAATGAGAGTAAAGATTACCAAAAGGGATTTGCTAACATGCTGTTTGAAAGATTACGACACAGCCAATGGTGTTTTATTGGCATGAAGATACAGCAAGTAATTAAGGAAGCAACTAGAATGTTGGCTTTTACTGTAAAAGGGATGATGGAGCTTTGCTGCTACCACCCAGGAGATTGTTGTTACCACGCTTATGAGTACCAAACATAGAATCCCTACAGTGTGGAAATAGGCCTTCTAGCCCAGCAAGTCCAAACCGACCCTCTGAAGATTAATCCACCCAGACCCATTCCCCCTATTACTCTACATTTATCCCTGAATAATGCACCTACCCTACGCATCCCTGAACACTGTGGGCAATTTAGCATGGCCAATTCACCTAACTTGCACATCTTTGGATTGTGGGAGGAAAACAGAGCACCCGGAGGAAACCCATACAGACATTGGAAGAATGTGTAAACTCCACACAGACAGTCGCCTGAGGCTGGAATCAAACCTGGGTCCCTGGTGCTGTGAGGCAGCAGTGCTAACCACTGAGCCACCGTGCCACCCCTTGCAGTTTGGTCACCTTACTTGAGGAAGGACGTGTTTGCATTAGGTACAATTTAGATAAAGTTCACTCAGCTCATGTGACGGAAGATGGAGAAGGTTGGGTCTGTCCTCATTGGAGTTTAGAGGAATGGTCTTATTGGCACTTCACAGAGAAGATGCTGAGAGGATGTTTAATCTTCAAGAGAATCTAGAAAGAGCAGGGCATAGCTTTAAATAAAAAGGTCTCCAAATTAATATGGAAATGAGGAGAAATTTGTTCTCTCACAGAGTCATTAATGTTTAGAATTCTCTCCCCAAACTGCAGCAGAGACTGGGCCATTGATCATATTTGAGCAGATTTTTGATTATCAAGGGAATCGAGGATTATAGGGGGACAGACAGGAAAGTGGATTTAAAACCACAAACAGAGCTGGTTCAAGCAGCTAAATAACCAACCAACTCCTGTTCCTCACTCTGGTGTTGGATTGTCTGATCTTTGTCCCTCTACAATATTTGGACTCTTAATATCATTCTCCATTTTCATAAGTGTTTGCTTTTAACAAGTTCAGGCACTCAGAGGGCAGTATGAGTGTAGTGTGGAAGTGAAGTGGAATGTTCACTAGCCCAGGCTGGGAATGCTTGAACAAGTTGAGCTTTAGAACATACAGCACAGTATAGGCCCTTCGGCCCACAATGGTGTGCCAAGCATTTATCTTAATCTAAGATCAATCTAACCTACACACCCTCAATTTACTGTCGTCCATGTCCTTGTCCAGCACTCACTTAAATGTCCCTAATGCCTCTGACTCTACTACCATTGCTAGCGGTGCACTCCACGCACCAACCACTCTCTAACTCACCTACCTCTGAGATCTCCCCTAAACCTTCCTCCAATTACCTTAAGATTATGACCTCTCATGACAGCCATTTCTGCCCTGGGGAAAATTCTCTGGTTATCTACTCTATCTATGCCTTTCATTATCTTGTACATCTCTATCAAGTCACCTCTCTTCCTTCTTCTCTCCAGAGTGAAAAGCCTTAGCTCATTCAACCTCTCTTCATAAGACAAGCCCTCCAATCCAGGCAGCATCCTGGTAAACCTCCTCTACATCCTCTCTAAAACATTTCCATCCTTCCCTTTAATGAAGCAACCAGAATAGGACACAAAATTCCAAGCATGGTCTAACCAGAGTTTTATAGAGCTGCTGCAGCAAAATCTCACGGCTCTTAACCTCAAAATCCATGTTAATGAAAGCCATTGCTTAACAACCCTATAAAGTTGGGTGCTGAAAATGTGTTGCTGGAAAAGCGCAGCAGGTCAGGCAGCATCGAGGGAACAGGAGAATCGACGTTTCGGGCATAAGCCCTTCTTCAGGAATGAGCTTTTGCCCGAAACTTCGATTCTCCTGTTCCCTGGATGCTGCCTGACCTGCTGCGCTTTTCCAGCAACACATTTTCAGCTCTGATCTCCAGCATCTGCAGCCCTCACTTTCTCCCCTATAAAGTTGGGTGGCAACATTGAGGGAACTATGAACAAGATCCCGCTGTTCCTCCGCACTGCCAAGAATCCTGTCTTTCACCTTCTATTCAGCATTCAAATTCAACCTTCCAAAATGAATCACTTCATATTTATCCAGGTTGAACTCCATCTACCACTTTTCAGCCCAGCTCCGCATCCTGTCAGTATCTTGTTGTAGCCAGCAACAGCCCTCGACACTATCTATGACACCACCAACCTTTGTGTCATCAGCAAACTTACTTGCCCACCCTTCCACTTCTTTATCCAAGTCATTTATAAAAACTACTAAGAGCATAGGTCCAAGAACAGATCCCTGTGGGACACCACTGGTCACCGACCTCCAAGCGAAATACTTTCCACCTAATACCACTTTCAGCTAGCGAATTCTGTATCCAGGCAGACAAATTTCCCTGTATCCCATACCTCCTAACTTTCTGAATGAGCCTACCATGGGGAACCTTATCAAATGCCTTACTGAAATCCATATACACCACATCCACCGCTCGACCTTCATCAACTTGTCTTGTAACATCCTCAAAGAATTCAGCAAGGCTTGTGAGTCATGACCTGCCTCTCACAAAGCCATGCTGACGATCTTTAATTAAATTATGTTTTTCCGAATAGCTTTAAATCCTATCTCTCAGAATCCTTTCCAGTACTTTGCTTACCACAAACGTAAGACTGACTGGTCTGTAATTCCCAGGGATTTCCCTATTCCCTTCCTTGAACAGAGGTGCAACATTCATCTCCCTCTAATCATCCGGTACTACTTCCATGGAGAGTGAGGATGCAAAGATCATCGCCAGAGGTGCAGCAATCTCAGTCCTTGCTTCCCGTAGTAACCTTGGATATATCTAGTCTGGCCCTGGGGACTGATGCTTCCCAGAATTTCCAGCATATCCACTTTCTTAATGTCATAATAACTTTAAAAAAGTTCTGAGATTTACATATGAAGGCATTGAAACTAACATGATCATTCTAAAAGATGAAAGACTGAAGCTAAATTTGTTTAAGATTATATTCCATGACACTGCAGTCCTATTGCTATAAGATTCTGAGTCGTATGATCCTGCTCCACAACATGGAGAAGCAGTTTATTGCCTCCAAGTAAACGTGTTGGACTATAACCTGGTATTGTGTGATTTTTATTTTTTTTTATATATCAGTCTGTTCAAGCCTATTAACCTGGTCCATGGAGTTCTCACTATCAACAAAGTCCCTCTTTCTAGTGAATGCTGAAGCAAAAACCTCATTTAGGGCCTCCCCTACCTGTTCAGACTCCAGGCAGGAGTTCCTTCTACTTTCCTTGATCGGCCCTACCTTCTGTCTTCATCATTCTCTTATTCCACACATAAGTGTAGAATGCCTTTAGGTTTCCCTAATCCTTTCCCCCAAGGCTTTTTTGTGCTCCATCCTAGTTGTCCTCAGTCCATTTTTGAGTTCTTTCCTAGCTACCCGGCAATCCTCTCAAGCTGTGCCAGATCCTTGCTTCCTCAACCTTAAGTAAGCTTCCTTCTTCCCCTTGACGAGAAGCTCCTCTTTGCCTGTCATCCAAGGCTCCTTCACCTTACCATTCTTTGCCTGTCTCAGTGGGACAAAGTTATCCAACACTCGCAACAAGTGCTCCTTGAACAGCCGCCACATTTCTGTTATGCATTTCCTGTAGAGCAGTTCTTCCTAATTTATACTCCACAACTCCTGTCTAATAGCTTGATAATTTCCCCTCCCCCAATTAAAGGTTGAGGCAGTTGTGGTCACTGTCACCAAAATGCTATCCCACTGAAAGATCTGACAGTGGCCTGGCTCATTGCCAAGCACCAAATCCAATATGGCAGTTGGTCTATCTACATATTGAGTCAGGAATCCTTCCTGGACACACCTGACAACAACAACTCCATCTAGACCATCTGCACTAAGGAGGTTCCGATCACTATTGGCTTAAATTAATGTTTCCTATTCCCAGAGGAAATTAAATCAGTAATATCTGAAAATCAACGTACTAGACCTCTGTCCTGAAGTGTACAAGACTGTCATTTGAAATTTGTTGGATTCAATTTCACGATTTGCTGAACTAGGTTTTGAGCTTCCAACTGTAGGGTTGTTAGTCCAACACTGTAACTAGACTGTCAGTGTAAGATAACTCTGGCCTGTAGACTTAGGTCCTGCAGTCTACAACAAGATGAGTAATCCTCCATAGTCAAAAAGAAAATGATTCAACGTTAATTTTAATGTGTGATTTGATGGAGTGAACAGGTGTTGCTGCTTGTGTTTAAAGTTTCATCAGCTCCTCTGGACGACATTAAACTTTGGCCTTTTCTCTGTTTTTAGGGTAAACCTGGATTACCAGGGCCAAAGGGAGAAAAGGTAAGTCACTGTGTTTGGCTGCCAGTCCTTGTCCAAGTGTAACCAGTCACCATGATCCAGAATCAGCCCTTCCTAAAGAACATTGAGCTAGCTCTGACAGTAGTTCAGGCAGTCACTTCACAGCTCAGTGTGTTGCAGGACAAAGTGGTGGCAGTATCAATTCGAGACAATCAAAGTGTCTCAGCCTAGTGTGAACATGGAAGTGCTTCAATGCATTCCTGATGTCTCTGAGTTAGGAAAGGCTCATTCTGATGCGACCAGGGGGATGATTTCCTTCTGATGCTGATACAGTTTCTTCTGTTCCAGATATGTGGACTTGGAGACACCAAGCTGAAGTGACCCTTCGGGTTAAAGACTACTCTAGTACTTGCTGTTCACGCTGATATTAAAGAATAGTTAGTTAGCTGCAGTGCACCAGAGGTTGGATTTTGTGAATGATATTAGGAGGAAGGTCACCTTCATAGAGAAAGGACACTCAGCCCACTACACCTTTCTGATTATCATCCCAAATCCTCACCTTAATGCCTCATCCCAGATCCCACTGAATTTCATCCACTTTCCTATGGAACCCATTTTTTTGATCGTGATGAGAGTTGTGTTTAATTCCAGAGAGGCACTTGATGAACGTCAGGGTTTAAGAAATTTACATTTTTTTTTAGAAAGTTACATGTTACAAGCTCACACCTCCAAACCTAACAGACACCATTTCACTGTCTATCTGTTTGTGGGCATCAAATGACTTGGCAGTTCATGCCTACTACCTGATTTCAGTGAAGTTAATTATCATTCACATCACACCTTTTTCTCTGCCATGCAAACAGGAGGGTACCATCAGAGTTCCCACATAAATATGGGATCTTGTCAGGGATCATTTGTAAACTCAGCTCCTGCCAACCAAGGATTATGTATAAATTTAGAAACCTCCTCCCAATTCCATAATCCATTACAGGCATTGAACACCTACGATACAGTATTAGCATCTGGTGCCTCTGGCAAAGTGTTATAATAGAGTGAGAGGGAAAGGATTGTGTAGTATGTTGGATGGGGGTGTGGTTTTGCAAGGTGAGGCTTATATTTTATACCTGGGAGATATACAAAGATGACACACCAGCTTCTATGCATGTAGGATTTACAATGCTTTCAAATGTCTGCTCCCATGTTTACAGTCTCTCTCCAGACATCAAACCAAGCTTTCATTAATCACATGCAGTAAGCAGTCAACAGAGAGATCTAGGCGAAAGTGAGGACTGCAGATGCTGGAGATTAGAGTCAAGAATGTGGGGCTGGAAAAACACAGCAGGTCAGGCAGCATCCAAGGAGCAGGAAAATTGATGTTTCAGGCAAAAGCTCTTTATCAGCAATGAGGCTGGGGACCTCGGGGGTGGAGAGATAAATGGGAAGGGGCTGGGCTAGGCGGAAGGTAGCTGAAAGTGCAATAGGTGGATGGAGGTGGGGATAAAGGTGATAGGTCGGAGGGAAGGGTGGAGCAGATAGATGGGAAGGAAGATGGACAGGTGTGACCGGTCATGAGTGCGGTGCTGAGCTGGAAGGTTGGAACTGGGATATGGTGGGGGGTGGGGACTAGGGGGAAAGTGGGGGGGAAATGAGGAAACTGGCGAAATCCACATTGATGCCATGGGGTTGGAGGGTCCCGAGATAGAAAATGAGGTGTTCTTCCTCCAGGCGTCGGGTGGTAAGGGAGTGGCGATGGAGGAGGCTCAGAACCTGCATGTCCTTGCGGAGTGGGAGGGGGAGTTGAAGTGTTTGGTCAGGGGGGCGGTGGGCTTGGTTGGTGCTGGTGTCCCAGAGTTGTTCTCTGAAGCACTCTGCGAGACATGTAATCAAACACTGAGCAACCAAACACTGCAGAGGACTCAGAGTTCTGGATGCTTTTAGTTCCCCAGGGCTAAAAGATTGCTCAAGTTCTCTTGTCAGTACTACTTCTTGTTACTTATTCTGTGTCTCTCCTGCCTCACACCGCAAAACCTTCTGAAATAACTCAGCAGAAGCCAGTATCCTGTCAACAAGTCACCCCTTGCTTACACCTGGAAAGCCCTTGACACTAATTCAGCTTCTTCAGACCCAACTCTGAACAGGTTGTCTGACACTCCTGTTCTTATCTGTCATCCAGGGCTCTCTGATTGGACCAGATTAACAGCCCCAATCAGAAAACTCATATTCTGTGAGGTCCACCTGGCTGACCTCGTTACAATCATTATATCTCCCACACTGAATGTGTGGGCTCTTGGAATGTAAACCCTTCAGCGCAGTTTCTTAAATTTCCTTTCCTCAACTTGAAGAGCTGAGATTTCATACACTGAAACAAAAATAATTAAGCTCGTGTTATTGTTCACAGGGTGATCAATGTGGGATTTGTCCGACACATCTAGAGGGACAAGGAGGTGTCAAATTTACAGGAGACCACAGTCAAGGAGCAAAACCTGGAGCACCTGGAAGATTGGTGAGTGTTTGGCTCAGAAATGCACTTGTGAGAAGGTGGAAGTTGTTATGATTGGTTTTCAAAACTGCAGGTTACATGGATTTACATGTTGATACTCACAAATTTATTAAACACACAGTGTCCCAGAGATATACAGCATGGAAACAGACACTTCGGTCCAACTTGTCCGAGCTGACCAAATATCCTAAATAAATCTAGTCCCATTTGTCAGCATTTGGCCCATATCCCGCTAAACATTTCCGAATTGTATACCTATCCAGATGCCTTTTAAATGTTGTACCTGCCTCCACTACTTCCTCTGGAGGCTCATTCCATACATGCCCCACTCTCTGTGTGAAAACATTGACCTTTAAGGTCCCTTTTAAATCTTGCCCCTCTCACCTCAAACCTATGCCCTCTACTTTTTGGACCCCCCCAAACCCCAGGGAAAACACCTTGTCTATCTATCCTATCCACAGCCCTCATGATTTTATAAAACCTGCTGCTGTGGTTCTGTTCGCCGAGCTGGAAGTTTTTGTTGCAAACGTTTCGTCCCTTGTCTGGGTGACATCCTCAGTGCTTGGGAGCCTCCTGTGAAGCACTTCTGTGGTGTTTCCTCCAGCATTTATAGTGGCCTGTCCCGGCCGCTTCCGGTTGTCAGTTTCAGCTGTCCGCTGTAGTGGCCGGTATATTGGGTCCAGGTCTATGTGTTTGTTGATGGAGTTTGTGGATGAGTGGCATGCTTCTAGGAATTCCCTGGGACTGGGAATTTGACTGGGACAACACTACCATTATAGGGCAAGCGAAACAAAGAACAGCCAGGGAATTCCTAGAAACATGGCACTCATTCACAAACTCCATCAACAAACACATAGACCTGGACCCAATATACCGGCCACTACAGCGGACAGCTGAAACTGACAACCGGAAGCGGCAGGGACAGGCCACTATAAATGCCGGAGGAAACACCACAGAAGCGCTTCACAGGAGGCTCCCAAGCACTGAGGATGTCACCCAGACAGGGGACGAAACCTTTGCAACAAAAACTTCCAGCTCGGCAAACAGAACCACAGCAACGAGCACCCGAGCTACAAATCTTCTCACAAACTTTTATAAACCCTGTATAAAGGTCACCTCTCATTCTCCAACACTCCAGGGAAAATAGCCCCATTCTACTCAGCCTCTCCCTATTACTCAAACCTTCTAACCTTGTAACAACTTTGTAAATCTTTTCTGAACCTTTCAAGTTTCACAACATCCTTCCTATGGAGACCAGAATTGCAGGTAATATTTCAAAAGTGGCCTAACCAATGTCCTGTACAGCCGCAACATGATCTCCCAACTCCTACAATCAGTGCTCTAACCAATAAAGGAAAGCATACCAAACATCATCTTCACTATCCTAGCTACCTGCAACTCTACTTTGAAGGAGCTATGAACCTGCACTCCAAGGTCTCTTTATACAGCAACACACCCTAGGACCTCTCCATTATGTGTGTGAGTCTTGCCCTGATTTCCAAAATCCAGCACCTCACATTTACCTAAATTAAACTCCATCTGCCATTCCTCAGCCCAGTAGCCCATCTAATAAAAATCCTGTTATACTGTGAGGTAACCTTCACTGTCCACTATACCTCCAATTCTGGTGACATCTACAAACTTACTAACTATACCTCTTATGTTCACATCCAAATCATTTATATAAAAAGACAAAAAGTAGTGGACCCAGCACCGATCCTTGTGCCACACTGCAGGTTACAGGCCTCCAGTCTGAAAAACAAACGTCCACCACCAGCCTCTATCTTCTCCCTTCAGGCCAGTTCTGTATCCAAATGGCTAGTTCTCCCTGTATTCCATGTGATCTAACCTCGCTAACCAGTCTACCATGAGGAATTTTGTCGAACACCTTACTGAAGTCCATACAGATCACGTCCACTGCTCTGCCCTCATCAATCCTTTTTGTTACTTCTTCAAAAAACTCAATCAAGTTTTGACTAATGGAGTGCCTCACAGGTCAGTTCTGGGTTCATTGCTGTTTGTTATTTATATCAATGATTTGGATGAGAATGTACAAGGCATGATTAGTACGTTTGCAGATGACACAAAATAGGCAGTATCATTGACAGTGAGGAAGGTTATCAGAAATTGCAGCAGGACCTTGATCAGCTGGGGATGTGGGCTGAGAAATGGCAAATGGAGTTTAATAAAGATAAGTGTGAGGTGTTGTATTTTGGAAAGTCACATCAAGGTAGGAGTTTCATGGTGAATGATAAGGCCTTAAGGAATGTAGTGGGACAGAGGGATGCTGGAGTTCAGGTTCACAGTTTTCTGAAAGTGAAGTCACGGTAGACAGGGGCCTTCAATCAGTAAGGGCATTGAGCACAGAAGGTGGGAAGTTATGTTACGTTCATGAGGCCGCACTTGGAGAATTGTGTTCCATTTTAGTCACCTTGTTATAGGAAGAATGTTATTAAACTGGAAAGGGTGCAGAAGAAATTTACACGAATGTTGCTTGGATTCAACGATTTGAGTTATAGGGATTGGTTGGACATGCTAGGACTTTTTTTCTTTAGAGCGTAGGAGACTAAGAGGGGACCTTATAGAGGCGTATAAAATCATGAGAGACATGGATAGGTTGAATGCACTCAGTCTTTTTCCCAGGATTGGAGAATCGAGGATGAGAGGACATCAGTCTCAGGTTAGAGAGGAAAGAATAAAAGGGAACCTGAGAGGCAACGTTTTTACATGGAGGGTGGTACGCATATGGAATGAGCTGCCAGCGGAAGTGGTTGAGGTGGATATATTCATGACGTTTAAAAGGAATTTGGACAAATATGTGGATAGGAAAGGATTAGAAGGATATAGGCCAAATACAGCAACGTGGGGTTAGCGTGGACGCACATTTTGGTTGGCATGGGCCAGTTTGGGCCAAAGGGTCTGAAGATTTACTCTTACACTCATCAGGAAACTTTACAAGCAATATCAAAGCAAGGAAATACAAAATGTATACTGTATGAGAGAAGAGTGCTGCTTAATTGACCAGTTGACTGTAATTGATAGAGGCATTGCCATGAAGAATGCACTGGTTAATGATGATTGATTGTTAACTGCCAAGCAGGTGAATTGTCCTGATGAGTGCAAAATGAGAAACTTTGAGTACATGTGCCTTTATTTCAACAAGACTCAAATTCTGTACTGCCAGTTGGTTCATTTGGCTCTTTGAAATGGCAGTAAAATTTCCAGGAATTACCAATTACAATGAGAGGCTTTACAGCTAACAGCTGGGACTATGCAGGGATCTACCTAGTCTGTGTTTGGAAATTAAATATTTGGCACAGCCTGAAATCCTATGCAGTGAGCATTTGCCAAAACGTACAGTGAGTGAATATGCCAAATAGATGAATCAGAATGACTGTTATAATTGAAGTAAAGACTGGAAACTCCTGACAGATGTCACAACTTGATGAGGTTCATGTGTTCAAGCCCTTGTCAGTCGAATAGTGCTCCAATTGCTTGCAGCCTGTTTGGGGTCATCAGCACTTTTAACAGTGTTTACTTTGCAGAATGTTCTGATTCTTCAGCATACAATGTGTTACATGTCAAAAACACCCATTATAACACTAATTTCCTAACTTAAGTGGAATTATATATGACACATAAACAAGAGATCCATCTCTTGCTTCCTTGACCCTTTCAGGCAGTGAGTCTCAAACCCTGTATACCCAATCACTTTAAATCTATGACCTCTGCTCATGGCCTCTCTCTGAAGGCAAATAGATCCTTCCTTCCTTTGTACCCTCTTTCCCTCGGCTTACCACAACCGTGTACACTTCAATTAAATCTGCCCTCAGTTTCACTTGTTGCATGGTAAACACCTCCAGCTTATCCAATCTTTCTTCTTTGCTGCATGTTTCCAGTCTGAGCCTCATATTATGGTCTTTTGAATGCTTTATATCTTTCTAGCATAATCTTCCTGCTGTTACACTCTGTACTTCGGATAATAAAACAGAGGATACCATAGTTACCTTTTATTCACCTTATTGAGTTGTTCTGCCACACTCGGGGATCTCTGGACTCTAAGGTTCCTCACTTTCTCCACAGCTCTCATTAGTATTCCATTTATTAGCATCACCCAAGATCACAAGCACCTCATCTATTGCTAAAGCTCTCAATGTACCTTTGTCACTTCTAGACCTGCCTATTCCTATCTGTTCCTGGCAGGTCTTTAAAATTGAACCCTCCATAAACTTGATATCATGCATAACTCTGCTTCTCATGCTTTAACTTATGTCAAGTTCTGAAGACCTATCACTCCCATGCTCACTGACCTAAACTGGCTCCCAATGTCCTGATTCACATCGCTATTTTCAAATCCCTCCATGGCCTTACCCCTCCTTATTTCTATAATCTTTTCCAATCTCACAACCGTCCGAGATCTCTGTGGTCCTCTCAACGTGGCCTTGTGAGCATCCTCAATTTTAATTGTCTTAGCTCAGCTTCTCTTGTCCTGGCGAGGTTGCAAGTTCTGGAATTCCCTCCGTAAAACCCTCCACTGTTTAACTTACTTGCTTCCTTTAAGACACTTCTTAAAACCGAGCACTTTTACTGAATTTTTGACCATCCACCCCAATATTGTCTCATGAGGCTCAGTGCTTCAAAATACTGCTGAGATGTGTTTGGAATGTTTATTATATTGAAGTTAAAAATCACACAGCACCAGGTTATAGTCCAACAGGTTTAATTGGAAGCACACTAGCTTCCAATTAAACCTGTTGGACTATAACCTGGTTTTGTGTGATTTTTAACTTTGTACACCCCAGTCCAACACCGGCATCTCCAAATCATGACTATTATATTGAAGATGGCGCTCTTTAAATCGAACCTGACTTGTAAGGAAGGTTAATGAGTGAATGGTAATAATGAGGCTGGACAGCCAAGAAGGAAGGGACAATGTGCTAAATGGAAAAGTTCAAAGAATGCAGACATTTCTGAGGGTTATTGGATTGGAGCACATTACAGAAGGAGGGATGAAGTCAGGTGATGATTTTTACCGTGTACATAAGAATTTCAAATGCAAGATGCAGAATGTCTGCCCCAAGATGTGACCTTTGCCTCCAGGAGGGTACTTGTACCTGATGCTAACTCTGTAACAAAAGAACTAGACGCAGTTAACATGATACTGAAAGATTCAAGAGATGTTTATCACAGCTCCCCATAGACACATAGATTACAATCATGGGCACTGCAGTGTCTGGGCTAATGTTAACTTACTCAGCTATAGTCACACTGCCTTTCATGACTCAAGTGTCCTTAGTTAAGATGAAGTCATTAGGTCACATGATGAATATGGAATAGTTGAGTTTAGAGACTTGAAATGCCTGGATAAGGACTTCAAAAAGTCAGATAGGGGAAGAAGGTCCTTAGGGAGCCTGGAGGTGTTGATGGGGTCTGATGAGAAATCATTTCTGGAGATATCCCAGCAATGACCAGGTAGGTGAGAGGGATGTAGGTAATGTCAGCTCATTGTTTAGGACAAGACCACCCATTTAACAAGCACCTCATCCACCACCTTCAGCACTCACATCCTCCATCCTCGATATTCAGCAGCAAGTGTGTACCATCTACAAGATTCACTGTAGCACCTCACCAGGGCTTCTCCAACAGTTCCTTCCAAAACTACGACCTCTACCGCTTAGAAGAAGGGCAGCAGCTACTTGAGAACAGCATGACTTGCAAGTTCTCCTCCAAGTTACATACAATCCTGACTTGGAAATATACTGCTGTTTGTTCACTGAAATCTTGGAACCCCTCTAAATGTACTGCAATGTACCCCCCACTAGATTGCAGCAGTACACCAGCGCCTATTTCAGGGTAATTAAGGATGAGCAATCCATTTTGGCCTAGTGGTACCCACATCCCATGAATTAATTTTTAAAAATTTCCGTTGAATTGGACAGCAGAATTCAGACTGATTATGCCAAACAACTGTTGACAAATCCTGAAGAGGAAAGTTAGAACATCTTGGTCGTAATACAGTTGGGAAAAGTGCTGACAACACGTGACACACAAACAAAAACAAAGATTGCGGATATTGGAAATCAGAAGCAAGAACAGAAGTTGCTGGAAAAGCTCAGCAGGGTCTGAGAGTATCTATGGAGAAAAAGCAGAATTTCAGGTCCAGTGATCCATCTTCAGGACAGTTCTTCACTGTATTTGACACATGACACTCATGTCCCCTTGTCGCAACAGTTGCATATACAAAGCTGCTCAACACCAAATGATTCGGAGATGCCGGTGTTGGACTGGGGTGTACAAAGTTAAAAATCACACAACACCAGGTTATAGTCCAACAGGTTTATTTGGAAGCACTAGCTTTCAGAATGCTGCTCCTTGGTCAGGTGGTTGAGGAGCAGCGCTCAGAAAGCTAGCGCTTCCAAATAAACCTGCCGGACCATAACCTGGTGTTGTGTGATTTTTAACTGCAACACCAAATGATATGCCATTGTACAATCACATAAAATTACTAGGAAGTTCAGAGGAACTGGGGATCTTGGTGTGCTTATTGATAGATCCCTGAAGGTGGCAGGACTAGTTAATAGAGTAGTTACAAAAGTAAATGGGATGCTTGTCTTTATCGGTTTAAACACAGATCAAAAGTGCAAGGAGATGTACAGAACAATGGTGACACCAGAGCTGGAGTACAGCGTGCTAGTCTGGTCACCACACTATTGGAAGGATATAAATGCACAGAAGGGGATGCAGAGGAAATTCACCAGGATGGTACCTGGGATGGAGGACTTTAGTTCTGACGAGAGGCTGGATAAGCTTGGGAATCCTGATACAGGTGTACAAGATGACGAGGGGTATGGACAGATGGACAGAACACAGCTGTCCCACTTAGTTGATGGACCTATAACAAGGTAGCATAATTTTATCGTGAAAGGCAAGAGTTTCAGAGAGGATTTGAGGAAAAGAACTTTTCACCCAGAGAGATTGAGAGTGGAATGCAGTGCCGAGGAGTGTACTTAAGGTGAGAAACCTCACAAGCTTGAAAAGTGCTTTAATGAGCATTGGGCTGTTACAACGTTCAAAGCTCTGAGCCTAGTGTAGGTAGCAGTGTCGACTCAGTGTACTGTGCAATTCAATGATATATCAGCACAGAAACTGATCAATTGGCCCAAGAAGTCCATGCTACAGTGCACACCAGCCTTCTCCCATCCATTTCAGCTAACCCAAATGCACATCCCTTATAAATGCATCTGTGCTATTCGGCTCTGTTACCTTGACATGATAATGTGTTCCACCTTTGCATGGGGATAAAAGATTCTGTAATTGCCTTGTTGGATTTATTGGTGTTGAGCTTATAGTTCTGGCTTCCACAGCGAAGCTTTGCTCTCACCTGCGTCATTTTGGGGAATAGATAAGCACGAGTAAGATACTGTGCCAGAGGGAGGGAACAGTGTTCCCTTTCAACTGAGGAAAGCCATTTTGTTTTCATCTGTATTAACCGTTAACTTTGAGAATGTCACCAGAGAGATCTTCAAGCCGGATGCAAACTGCCTCTCTGACATTGGATGTGAGCTGGCCAGCTGTGGTGGAAGCTCTGAGTTTGGAATTACATATTGTATGGAAAAGGAGGGGTAGAAAAACAGGGAGATTGTTGAGTGCAACATGAAACGAGCCTGAACTGGAAATGTTCCCAAAGTTATTTTTGTCTGCTTCAGAAGGAGGTTCTGATGCAATGTTTTTGGCAAGTTCAAACTGACTGCATTGAAGTGAAGCAGAAATCGCTTGTGAGGCCAGCAATTTTCTTTGGTTTTTTTTTATTTTTCATTATTTTTCTTCCATATTTAGCTGAATGCTGATCCAAGCAAAGTCTTCTGAGTGAGATTCCAAAGACGGTGCTGAATTACAGGCTCTTGTGAGCCAGTCTCTTCAATTAGTTTTAAGTTTGCATTAATCTTTGCTCTGAACTTGCTCACTTTAGGTTTTATGATGGTTGGAGGCAGATTGACAGCTTTGTATGCGCAACTAATCTTTCAATGCAGTTTTGAAACCTTTAGAACCTACTTCTGCATATCATCCTTGAGATTTTCTTGACCTTTCACACCTTGATATCATCACCCCCATATCATCAACTAGAACCTGAACTGGACCAACCATATCAATGCTGTGGCTACAAGAGCAGCTCAGAAGCTTGGAATCTTTGGCAAGTAACTCACTTAATGTCTCTGCAAACCCTGCCCCTTTGAACGCATAGATGTGCAGCTCCAGTAACACTTAGGAAACTCAACACAAAGCAGCCCACTTGATTTGCAACCTATCTACCACCTCCAACACTCACTTCCTCGCCACTAACTATCAGTGTGTACCATCTACATGATGCACTGCAGCAACTGTCCAAGGCTCCTTTGATAGCACCCTCCAGGCCCACGACCTCTACCATCTAGAAGGACAAGGACACCAGGTACATAGGAAGACCACCCCTGCAAAATCCCCTCCAAGCCACTCACCATCTTGCCTTGGACATATTTCATTGTTCTCTCAGTGTCACTGGGCCAAAAACCTGGAAATCCCTTTCTCACAACATTGTGGATCTAACTACAGCACATGAACTACAACAGAACAAGAACTTTCACAAGGGCAAGTAGGGATGGACAATAAATGCTGGTCCAGCCAGCAGTCCACATCTCATGAATAAATAAATAGAACCCTTACTTACCATTTAATACCTTTGATAACTCCTTAATGAACAATAGCTGTTCTGCAATTTTCAGAGGTGTAAATCAGTGAGTTATGCTGGGATTTCCAGTGAACCACTTTGAAGTTGTAGAATATATAAACCAGCCTAGAGAAATGGAAATGGCATAAGTAATAAGTGCCCTCTTTAAACCTGTCTTTGTGCATCACAATTGAAGATTGAAAAGCACAGTTTTAGGAAGTGTGTAAAGTATAAATATAATTATGGCAATTCTTCCATTTATAACGCAAAACATTCTAATATTAAAAAGATGTATTCATAAATTTAGGAAACAAAATACAGGACTCAATGCTGAGGTTTTACTAAAAAAATTATTCAAATGTCAACATGAAACACCAGAAATATGTCTCTCAGTCCTTGCTTTATTAAAGATTTTAGTTGTAAATTTTCAGCCTGTTCCCAACTGTTGTGAATTATAGAAATTTATGTGAGCTCTTTTTCACATTTGATCATGAGCAGCGGGTGGTTTTGGGGAAGTCTTATAGATTTATAGATAGAAAGAGTTGTAGCCTGGTGAGACAGAAACTATGTGCATGCCAGAGCAGCTCCTTGAAGGAGGGCTGTCCCTGGGAGAGATGAAACTGTTGGTCTCCAGAGTTTGAAGAATCCTATTCCTTAGCTTTAAAGGGAACCCATGTGTTTTTTTTACTGTCCTGGCAACCATTCCAAAGTGATCAAACCTTCAAAGTAAATCTTTCAGACTGTGCAAAATAATGCAAAATTTGCAGATAATGTCAATCGTACAGTGGCACATGAATCGCTTATTCATTCTTTTATCTTTTCTGAAACCTTAGCAAGATTTCTTGTTTCTGTTTTAGTAGCACTTATAAATGTCATCATTAATCAGTTTCAACCTTCATCTGCAGTTCGCCAGCACTCACTGTGTGAATGGTTGGAGAGAGAGGAGTGGCAATCTTTGTTGCAGCATGTTTCTGTCTGGATACCAATGCTCTCAGGAATGTACATGAAGGTGTTCAGCTGTCACTAGATTCAGACGGACTGATTGCCTTGTCTGTGAGCAGTTTGCACCAACACATATTACATGATATCTAACTATCTTTTCGTTTGCAAACATAGGGCATGTCTGGACCTCCAGGAACACAGGGTGAGAAGGTAAGATGCAAAGCAATCGAGACCAGATCACTATTGTGCGTTAGGGGATTATGGGGTGCATAGGGGTCAAGGGTTGGCTGATGTATGGTACTTTTTGGGGGTCAGAGGTCAGATTGTGTTGAAATGGAGGTTAGAGGCATGGTCATTCAGTCTTTAAGCACCCTTAGACCAGCTTCTTTTTTGTGACACGTTTCTGCTGACCCTAAATCCCACAATATGGACAAGACGTGGCATCATCTGTGAGCTTTAAGAGCAAAACTAGCTGCTGTCTTGGTGATTTGCCAGCTTAAAAATAAATGTGGTGAATACTTGGAAAGTTGGTTATTTTTTAATTTGGAGTCTTTCCCAGACACTATAATCTTATAAAACAATATGTGTTTTTTTTTTATCTGATGAATGTTTGTTTAAATTCCACTCAGGGCGATACAGGAGATCCTGGTGTGAAGGGAGAGAAGGTGAGTTCATTAACCATTGAAAGCCGAGAATTCTAGCCTATTAGTCCTTCATAGTAAATGTTAATTTCCTTTGCATGAACAGAACACATGCTTCCCTGGTCTAACAGTTCACACTGTAAGGCAGGCCAAGATAATTCTCAAAAAATACCAGGGGAGCAATGAAAAGAATTATTTGGATACAATGAGTTGCTATGACGCAGAATACATTGCCTGAAAGGATGGTGGGATCAGTTCCAATAGTAACTTTCGAAATGGAATTAGGTAAATGCAGATAATGAGGAAACATTTGCAGGTCTATGTGGAAAATGTAAAGACTTGAAATTAATTAGACCAGTCAATAGGATAAGTGATCTGTTTTGGGGATTCTGTGTTTCAAATCTCCCATATTCAGGTCTCAGGTATACTTACTGAACCATTCGCCATATATAAAACAGGCCTCCACAGATCTGTCTTTTGACAGAGCAATTACTCATTCAAGCAGTCAGGGCAGCATGGTGGCTCAGTGGTTAGCACTGCAGTCTCACAGTGTCAGGAACCCAGGTTCAATTCCATCCTCAGGAGACAGTCTGTGTGGAGTTTACATGTTCTCCCTATGTCTGCGTGGGTTTCCTCCAATCCAAAAATGTGCAGGTTATGTGGATTGGCCATGATAAATACAAGGTTACAGGGATAGGGTAGGAGGATCTCGGTCTGGGTTGTGATGCTCTTTGGAGGGTCAGTGTGGACTTGATGGCCTGAATAGCCTGCTTCCACACTAGGGATTCTATGGATCACAGCCTCTCAGTTCCAGCATCATTCTTAGAAGTGGAGAGTCACTTTTCAAGGTCTCTGATTTTCTTTTTACAGAATGCAGGGTTACATGGATTTGGGGGAAGGGGAATGCTTTTCAGAGGATCTGCTTCCACACTAGGGATTCTATGATTTTGTAATTCTATGAATACAAATTCAGGGGCAGGCAAGACCTGCTGCAATCTGAAATCAGCTCTTGTCAGACTAAGGTAACCCCAGTCTGTGAAATAATCCTGATATGGTTTGATTGTGCATTGAGATATTTGTTAAATTCCACTGTGGCTTGAATTGATCAGAAAATTGATGTTTGCAGGTGGCTTGTTAAATCAGTTCCATACAGGTTAAGCAACTAACTTCATATGGTTATGCTTCAAATAGTTAATGTAAGCAAAGATGTCAGGGAATACCCATCAAGTATAAGTGGCAATTTATAGGTTAAAAGTGTGTTAACTGATTGCATATCATGGCGTATGTTGACATATAATTCCAGCCAATAAACAAAGCAGCTGCTGGTTCCCTTCGAAGTTTGAAGAGGGTTTCAGAAATCAAGGAAGCATCTATACATTATAAAGTTGCTTTAAGGACAGGGCAGTCCTCACATAGATACCAGATTACTTTGTCATGTGAGAATCTGGCAGAGACTGCCAATTTTGTAGGATCAAGAGGTCACAGTCATTGATGGTGGCATAGAGAGAGAGTTGGATTTCCAACTGCTTCTTGATGATTAGTTACTTTTCCTGGGATGGAATGAAAATTTGGTCAGTTCCCTGCCATCAAAATGGGGATCGTGCCACAGTAGAGAAGGGGAATAGGGTCCAGAACTGAGAAATATTCTGCACAGAAGACAAAATTTGCATCCCAGAAATACAGTGTAAACCAGAGGCTAACTGGAGTGAGAAAATTAAGGTGACTAACATCAACAGAGTAAAAATGCATTAGAAACTGAAGGACCTAAAATCGGACACATTCCCAAAGACCTCACGGCCAACACTTTCTGATAGTGAAAGAGAGAGCTGCAGAGATAGTGAATGAGCTAGTTATCATTTTGATTCTGGAGTGGATCACACAAATTGGTAGTTAGCAAATATTAGACCAATATTCAAAAAATGAGGTGGAGGGAAAACAGAATGGCAGGCCAGTTATCCTGACCATCAAGAAAATGCTGGACTTCATTGTGAAGGAAGTCTTATAAAGGCACTGAGCAAAACTTAGAACAAGTCAACATGGTGTTACTAAAGGGAGATCCTTTCTGACAAACATCTTTGAATTTTTTTCAGGATTAAATGAGTAGACAGCTAAAGGGACACCAGTAAATGTAACAAGCTTGGAATACTAAAATATATTGAAGAAAGTGTGACACAAGAAATTAATACACAAGAAAACAAACATTGAACAAGAAACAATAGTAGGCCACTTGGCCTTTTGAACTTGCTACACCATTCAATAGGATCATGACTGGTCTGACTTTAACCCACATGCAAGCGGTTGGAGTGATCTTTAGCATGCGTACAGGATTAGATAATGGACTGGAAGCTAAGAGTAAGAATAAATGGGACATTTACAAATTGGCATGTTGTAACTGGTGGAGTGTTGCAAGGATCCATGCTAGGACCTCTGCTATTAATCTATTATTAATATTTAGCTATTATCTATCATTAATCTGTTTAATGACTTGCACAAAGAGGCAGAGGGTAATGTTATCTACATTTTCTGCAAACGGCAGGGGTCTCTTAATGTGGGGAACAAAGAGTCTTGCTTTTGGTCTCCTGAGGGGTGCGATTCCCTTGTTTCTGAATATTTGAATCAGATCCATGGGCCTGGCATTGAGAGGGGTCCAAATCAACGAGGTAAAAACAATGACTGCAGATGCTGGAAACCAGATTCTGGATTAGTGGTGCTGGAAGAGCACAGCAGTTCAGGCAGCATCCAAGGAGCTTTGAAATTGACGTTTCAGGCAAAATACCTTCATCAGGAATAAAGGCAGTGAGCCTGAAGCGTGGAGAGATAAGCTAGAGGAGGGTGGGGGTGGGGAGAAAGTAGGGTAGCCATGGGCACACGTATGGGCCCCAGCTATGCCTGTCTCTTTGTTGGCTACATAGAGCAGTTGATCTTCCGTAATTACACCGGCACCACTCCCCACCTCTTCCTCCGCTACATTGATGACTGCATTGGCGCCACCTCGTGCTCCCGCGAGGAGGTTGAGCAATTCATCAACTTCACCAACACATTCCACCCTGACCTTAAATTTACCTGGACC
>NC_057736.1:46019588-46052363 GCF_004010195.1 Chiloscyllium plagiosum | reverse complement strand
TTCCCCCACTCACCCAGTGTACTCTATGCAACTTTCTCCCCACCCCCACCCTCCTCTAGCTTATCTCTCCACGCTTCAGGCTCTCTGCCTTTATTCCTGATGAAGGGCTTTTGCCCAAAATGTCGATTTCGAAGGTCCTTGGATGCTGCCTGAACTGCTGTGCTCTTCCAGCACCACTAATCCAGAATTGAGAGGGGTCCTGCTAAGATCCACTTCACTGTCCTATTCCCGCTGAACCATTTCCCCATCCACATGATTCCCCTCATACAACTCCTCAATGAGGCCTGGGCCCTTCGATGATTTTTGGTCATGTGAGGGCCTACTTCCAGCAACCTCCACTGCCTCAATAGACCTTCCTAAACAGAGGTGATAAGGTGCTCTCATTGTAAGGCATCAAATACTGCCAAGACTTCTTCAATGTGACAAGAACACCAGTACTCAGCATGCCTGCACACAGGCAATTAGAACAACTGTAAAATCATTCCCTGTTATATTGTTGGAGAAGTTGGGAGAAACTGAATTAGCTGCAGATATAAAGCATTTCATGTCTGTTCTGTAACAAAGGGCGATTCATGCAAGATATGTCCAGAACTCACTGACGAGCTTGGAAACATTGTGGGAATCCCCGGACCACCTGGCCCTAAAGGTGACCCAGGAACCCCGGGAGTTCAAGACCCTGGACCACATGTGAGTATGGGGGAGGAGGTGGTGTAGTGCTAATGACATTGGACCGGTAACCCAGAGGATGTGGTAAGTTCTCTGGGGACATGAATTCAAACCTAACACAGCATGATTTTAATTCATAAAAGCTTGAAAGCCAGTCTCGGTAGTAATGCTAAAAATATCCTTGATTGTCATAAATACTGATCAGGTTAACTTTAGGGAATCTGCCATCCTCACCTACTCTGATTTATAAGTGACTCCAGACCCACACCAATGGAAAACCTCAGGAAAGGATTGAGCAAGTCATTCAGTGCAGGGGCAACTAGGAATAGCTAAAAAATACCAGTCTTGTCAGCAATGATCACATCCCATAAAAGAAAAGTGAGTTTGGGTCCAAGAGGTAATAAATGTTGCCAGCATGGAAATAACCTCCCAAGTATTATGGATACTTTCAATGTAAAGACCATACTTTTTCATTTCTCTGTGCTTTTGATCCTGGACAGAAGTGAGAAAATAACTGTTTTAATAACAAAGATCATTGAAGAATTACTACAGTTTTTTTATAAATGCAAGGAACCTGGCACTCTTTGTAAGTATTGTTTACACAGCTGCTGGTTCAGGCAGTCATGAGCTGAAGCCAAATGGAATGTATGAGTGGAGTGTTCTATGATAACAAGTAGCTGATTGGCCTGTAGACTAATAGCCAGTTATCAATGATAAGGCCTTCTGCCTGTCAATACTGCATGATTGGCTCCCAGGTAACTGAACAGCTTGGGGCAGTGAGTGCTTTGGGAGAAACCATTGAATCTGTTGTGGTGAAGAAACTGTCGATGCTCAGGAGTAGAAAGCATCTCAAGCCTGAAAATAGTCAGTTTATTTCCACTTTCCAGTTGCTGTAAGCCATGACTTTTATAAGTGTGAAACAGTCACCAGGTTCTTCCTGCAAAAAATGATAGAATCTGGAAAATGAAAACTGAGAGACAGAGTTCTGATCAACAAAAGAATCATCTCAGCAAATCCCGTGGACATTTAAAACAGCTGCTTTCCCAGACTTTCCCTCTGTCCATAACACCTATGTTTTATTCCCTGCCTGTCTGCCCTGTATGTGTATTGGGAAGTTTATAAGGAAATTAGAGTTTAAACTGGTCGAGTTATATCTTGATGATTTATAATTGTTTGCCTACAGCTAGCATTTTACTTAAGTGTAATAAGTAGTAATTTTCATTCAGTGCAGAAACCCTGATTCATGCTTTATGTCAATCTAGGTCTAAAAGACAGGTAAATTGGGGAATTCTGCAGATTTGCAAAAGGTTTTGAAGTGTTATGGCGATTTGGGAATAGTGGGACTTGAGTTCCAGTATTAACATTGATCACCCTGTTCAGACAGGTTATGACAAAGCTCTGGAGCACATGGGACTTGAACCTAGTTGCTTCCAGCTCAGACAGCGACATTACCAGTGCACCATAAGAGCCTCTCTCAGTTTGCATCACCAAATCAAATCAGATTAATACTCATTTTGTCATAAAGAATTTAAATGTTGCTAAAAAGAAGACACATTTTGTAAGTTCTCTGGCACACTCATTAGTATAATTCTCAACAAATATCAAAGTAAAGGGAAAGCAACGTTTACTTTGTATGAGAGGAGAATGCCAAGTTGGTTGCCAAGTGGACTCTGGTTGAGGTATAGCTATGGAAATTGCACCAATGAATGATGACTGAGAGCTAACTGCAAAACCTTTGAATTATCCTGAAGAGTGCAAAATGAAAAACTTCAACAAATTACTAAGGATTTATAATTCTTAATTAATTGGTTTGTAGATCTTGCATTGTACACATCCTTCCCCAACATTATCTCATTTTATTTTGTTCACTCAAGCGACGTGGGCTTTGCTGACTGAGCCAGCATTGATTGACCTTTCCTTGTTGCCCTTGGGAAGATGGTGGTGAGCTGCCATCTTGACTTACTGCAGTCCACAGGCTATAGGTAGATCCACAATGCCTTTAGGGAGGGAATTCCAGGATTTTGATCCAGAGACAGAGGAGGAATGATCGATATGTTTCCAAGTGAGGATGATGAGTGGCTTGGAGGAGAACTTGTAGGTGGTGGTGTTCCCATGTGTCTCCTGCCCTTGAATTTCTAGATGGAAGTTGTCATGCAATTAAAAGGTGTTTCTAAGAAGCCACAGTGAATTTCGGAGATGCATCTTGACGATGGTGTGGACTGCTGCTACTGGGAAAAAGGACTGCAGATGCTGGAGATCAGAATTGAAAGGTATGATGCTGAAAAAGCACAGCAGGTCAGGCAGCATCTGAGGAGCAGGAGATTCAAAGTTTTGGGCATAAATCCTTCATCAGAAATGTCAGATTCCTAATGAAGGACTTCTGCCCAAAACATCGACTCTCCTGCTCTTCAGATCCTGTCAGACTTGCTGTGCTTTTCCAGTGCCACACTTTTCAACACTGCTGCTACTGAGCATTGGTGGCATAGGGAGTAGATACTTGTGGATGTGGTGCCAATCAAGCAGACTGCTTTGTCTTGGATGGTATCAGGTTACTTGAATGTTGTTGGAGCTACATCCATCCAGGCAACTCGGGAATATTCTATGCACTCCTAATTTGTGCCTTGTAGATGGTGGACTGGTCTTGGGGAATTAGGAGGTGAATTACTGTCTACAATATTCCTAACCTCTGACCTGCTCTTGTAGCCATTATGTTTATGCAGAGAGTCCAGTTGAGTTTGTGGTCAATGTTAACTCCCAGGATGTTTATAGTAGGGGATTCAGTGATAGTAATGCCATTGAAGGTCAAGAGATGGTAATTAGATTCTCTCACTTATTAGAGGTGATCATTACCTTGCATTTGTTTGAATCGTATGTTGCCTGCCACTTGTCCGCCCAAGCCTGGATCTTGTCCAGATCTTGTTGCATTTGAAAATGGACTGCTTCAGTATTTGAGGAGTTGCGAATGGTGCTGAACATTGCGCAATTATCAGTGATAATCCCCACTTCTGAGCTTATGATGGAGGGAAAGTCATTGGTGAAGCAGCCGAAGATAGTTGGGTCTAGGACATGACACTGACAAATTCATGCAGAGATGTCCTAGAACTGAGATGACTAATCTCTAACAACCACAACCATCTTCCTATGTATTAAGTTTGACTCTAACCAGTGGAGAGTTTGTCCTGATACCCATTGAGTAGTTTTGCTTGGGCTCCTTGATGCCACACTCAGTTGAATGTACCCCGTGGGGGGGATGGAGGGAGGGGTGTGGGCGGTGTGGATGGTTCAGTCATAGGGGAAATTAGAAAACCCAAATTCAAGGAGGAGGTAAGAATACAGAACTCAGGAGAGATTATTACAATCTCTGGCACAGACGCAAATAGGGCAGTGTGTAGAAAGGGTTAGCAATCAAACTTCAATCATTTTGGGCAAACGAATGACAATGAGAAGAGGGACGGTTAATACAGGACTGAAGGTGTTATATCTGAATGCACGCAGTATAAGGAATACGGTAAATGAGCTTGTGGAGCAGATGGAAATTGGCAGGTATGACGTGGTGAGCATCATGGAGATACGGCTGCGAAGGGATCAGGATTAGGAGCTGAATATTCAAGGATATACTGCCTATCGAAAAGACAGGAAGGTGGGCAGAAGGGGTGGGGTTGCTTTATTAGTAAGAAATGAAATTAAGTCAATAGTACGAAGTGAAGTAGGGTCAGATGTTGCAGAGTCTATGTGGGTAGAATTGAGAAATCGCAAAGGTGAAAAATACATAGTTGGAGTTCTGTACAGGCCTCCAAACAGTAATCAGGAGCAAGGGTGCAAGATACACCAGGAGATAGAAAAGATGTGCAGGAAAGGCAGAGTTACAGTGATCCCAGGGGTTTCAATATGTAGGGGGACTGGGAAAGTCAGGTTGGTGGGGGATTGCAAGAAAAGGAATTTGTGGAATGTCTATGAGGTGGCATGTTGGAGCAGCTTGTGATGGAGCCCAGTAGGGAACAAGCAATACTGGAGTTAGTGTTGTGCAATGAGGCAGACTTGATAAGGGAACTTAAGGTGAAGGAACCCTTTGGAGACAGTGATCACAATATGATTGAATTTTCTCTGCAATTAAGAGGGAAAAGATAGAATCAGAGGTAAAGGTATTACAGCTGAATAATAGCTGAATTACAGCTGAATTACAGAGGCATGAGGGAGGAGCTGGGTAGGACTGACTGGGAAAGGAGCCTGAGTCAATATCAGGATCAATTTCATCAGTTTCTTCATCTCCCCTCCCCCCACGTTATCCCAGATCCAACCTTCCAACTCAACATCACCCTCTTAAACTACCCTACCTGTCCATCTTCCTTCCCACCAACTGCTCTACCCTGCACCCTGACCAATTACCATCATCCCCCACCTTCATCTACCTATCGCTATCCTAGCTACCTTTCCACCTGCCCGACCAACCTCCCATTGATCGCTCAGCCCCCTTGCCCCCTCACCCCACCCACCCCACTCTTCATGACAAAGAGCTTATGCTCAAATAGTCAACTCTCCTGCTCCTTGGATGCTGCCTGACCGACTGTGCTTTTTTAGCATCACACGCTTTGACTCTGAACTCCAACATCTGCAATCCTCATTTTCTCCTGGGAGAGGAGCCTATCAGAAAAGACAGTGGAACAGCAATGGCTGGGGTTTCTGGGTGTAATTCAGGAGATACAACAGAAACTCATCCCAATGAAAAAGAAGCTTGGTACAGGGAGAATAAGGCAGCCATGGCTGACCAGGGAAGTCAGGGATAGCGTAATGTGGCAATGGGAAACCAGAGGACTGGGAAGTTTACAAAGACAACAAAAAATGTTTTAAGGAGGGAGAAGATTAAATAAGAGGGTAAGCTAGCCAGTAATATAAAGGAAAAGGTGAGGACTGCAGAAACTGGAGATCATAATCGAAAATTGTGGCACTGGAAAAGCACAGCAGGTCAGCACATAATCGAAAATTGTGGCACTGGAAAAGCACAGCAGGTCAGCAGCATCCATGGAGCAGGAGAATTGGTATTTCGGTCATAAGACCTTCATGATATCAATATTGATTCCATGTGGTTGGGGTGTCTCAAGGCAGAAGGTGAGACGTTCTTCCTCCAGGCGTCGGGTGGCTTGGATTTGGCAGTGGAGGAGTCCCAGGACTTGCATGTCCTTGGCAGAGTGGGAGGAGGAGTTGAAGTGGGGTTGTTTGGTGCGTCTGTCCGGAGATGTTCCCTGAAACATTCCATGAGTTGGCACCCTGTCTCTCCAATGTAGAGGAGACCCCATCAAGAGCAACAGACACAGCAGATGAGGTGTGTGGATGTGCAGGAAAATCTCACCCAGATGTGGAAGTATCCTTTGGGTCTTTGGATGGAGGTGAGGGAGGAGATGTGGGTGCAGGTTTTGCATCTCTTGCAGCAGCAAGGGAAGGTGGAGGGTGGTTGATAGGGGGGGTGTGGGCGAAATGAGGAAATCATAGAGGGAATGGTCTCTGCGGAATGCCGATAGGGATGGGAAGGGAAATATATCTCTGCTGATGGGTTCTGACTGTATGTGGCAGAAATGGCGGAGGATGATGATCTGTATCCATAGGTTAATGGTGTGGAAGGTGAGGACTGGGGGCTTCTATCCTTGGTCCTCATCTTTCACTCCACTACTGGGCCCATGGTGTCAGAGGCTAGTTTGGATAGAAGGTTAGCTGTCTGGCGGAAGGCAGGGAGTGGGGAATAAGAGGGTCCTTCTCAGGATGGTAGCCGGTGACAAGTGGTGTTCCGCAAGGCTCAGTGTTGGGACCACAACCTTTCACTTTATACATTAATGATCCAGATCCAGATAACTATGGGCATTCTAGCTAAGTTTGCAGATGGTACAAAGATAGGTCAAGGGACAGGTAACATTGAGGAGATGGGGAGGCTGCAGAAGGATTTGAACAGGTTAGGAGAGTAGGCAGATGGGGTACAGTGTGGGAAAGGGTGAGGTCATGCACTTTAGTGAGGAGAGTAGAGGCATGGAATATTTTCAAAATGGGCAGAAAATTCAGAATCTTGAAGTGCAAAGAAACTTGGAAGTTCTAGTCCAGGATTCTCTCAAGGTAAGCTTGCAGGTTGAGTCAGTAGTTAGGAAGGCAAATGCAATTATAGCATTTATTTTGAGAGGACTTGAATATAAAAGCAGGGAAGTACTTCTGAGACTTTATAAGGCTCTGGTCAGGCCACATTTGAAGAATTGTGCGCAGTTTTGGGCCCCATATCTCAGGAAGGATGATCTGGCCTTGGAATGTGTTCAGAGGAGGTTCACGAGAATGGTCCCGGGAATGAAAAGGTTAACATCTGAGGAACCTTTGAGAACTCTGGGTCTATACTCGATGGAGTTTATAAAGATGAAGGGGTATCTAATTGAAACATACAGAATACTGAATGACCTGGACGTAGATGTTTGGAAGATGTTACCAATTGGTCAGAGAGTCTAGGACCTGAGGGCATAGCCTTAGAGTAAAGGGAAGACCTTTTCAAATGGAGTTAAGGAGAAACTTCTTCAACCAGAGAGTGGTGAATCTATGGAATTCATTGCCACAGAAGGCTGTGGAGGGAAGGTCATTGAGTTCTTGAGTATCAAGGGTTATGGGGAGAAAGCGGAAGAATGGGATTGAGAAACTTATCAGCCATGACTGAATACTGGAGCAAACTCGGTGGGCTGAATGGCCTAATTTCTGCTCCTATATCTTATGGTCTTATGATATCTTACGCTGTCACTCTCGCGTCACCTCAGCTCTTTATCTGTGTTTGAACTGTGGCTGTAATGAAGTCAGGAGCTGAGTGGACCTGGTGGAACCCAGATTAGGCATTACTGAGCAGATTATTGCTGAGCAGGTGCTGCTTGATAACACATTTGCTGACACCTTCCATCACTTTACCGTTGATCGAAAATAGAATGATGGTGCTTTAATTGACTGGGTTGGATTTGCCCTGATTTTTGTGCATACTTGTGCAATTTTCCACATTGTCAGGTAAATGCCAGTGTTGTAACTATACTGGAAGCGCTTCGCCAGGGGAGCGGCAAGTTCTGGAGCACAAGTCTTCATTACTATTGCCGGAATGTTGTCAGGGCCCATAGTCTTTACAAAAACCTGTGTCTCCGCTGTTTCTTGATATCACATGAAGTGGTTCAAGACTGGGACCTGTGATGCTTTTGGCATGCCCACCTGCACTCTCCGTTGAACCAGGGTTGATCCTCTGGCTTGGTGGTAATGGTCGAGTGAGGGATATGCTGGACCATGAGGTGGCAGATTGTGTTGGGAATACAATTCTGCTATTGATGAGTCATTGTGCCTCATGTTAGCCCAGTCTTGAGTTGCTCAATTTGTTTGAAGTCTGTCCCATGTAGCATGGTGATAATGATAATGCCGCACAACACGAAGTCTCAGGTAGGCCTTCGTCTCCACAGGGACTATGTGCTGGTCACTCTTATTGATACTTACATGGGCAGTTACACATACAGCTGGCAGATTGGCTAGGATGAGGTCAAGTTTGTTTTTCCCTCTTGCTGGTTTCCTCACCACCTGTCACAGACCCAGTCTAGCAGCTATGCCCTTAGAACATAACCAACTTGATGAATAGTCTTGCTGCCAAGCCTGTCTTGGTGGTAGACATTGAAATCCCCCACTCAGAGTATATTTTGCACCCTTACCACTCTTAGTCTTCCTCCAACTGTTGTTCAGCAGGACAAGTACTGATTCATCAGCTGAAGCAGAACGGTACGTAGTATTCAGTAAGAGGTTTCCTTGCCAGTGTTCAACCTGAAGTTGTGAGACTTCATGGGGTTCAGAGTCAATGTTGAGGGCACCTAAGGCAACTTCCTCCCAATGGTATGCTGTTGTGCCACCCTCTCTGGTGGGTTTGTTCTGCTGGTGGAACAGAACACATCCAGGGATGGTGATGTCTCGAACATTGTCTGTTAGGTATCAATCTATGAGTATGACTGTGTTGCTTGACTACTCTGTGAGACAGCTCTCCCAATTTTGGCACTTGCCCAAGATATTAGGTTGACCTTGCAGCATCAACAAGGTTGCTTCTGCTTTTGTCTTTTTTGGAGCTTACATTGATACCAAATAGTCAGTCCAGTTTCATTTCTTTATTGAGAATTTGTAGCAATTGATGCAAATGAGTGTCTTCCTAGGCCATCTCAGAGGGCAGTTGAGACTCAATCATATTGCTGTGTGTATGGAGTTACATGTAGGCAAGACCAGGTGAGGATGACAGACTTCCTTCCCTGAAGAAAATTAATTAAGAATTCCGATTGCATTTGAAGAAGTAATTTACGGGCCATATTACTCTTTGGGATATGCCGACAATGTGATAAATCACCTTTTAATATATACTGTCTCTGGACAGGGCCAGCCCGGAGCACCAGGTCCACGTGGCTTCAAGGGAGAAAAGGTGAGTCACTGAATCAGCTCAGTGAGGTTTGTTAGCTGTGACCTCTACCTGCTAATTCCAGCTGGCTGGCTGTACTCAGGTCACATTTGCCCAAGTGTCAGTAACTCAACCACTGATAGTACATTCCTGTACCATCTGTACAGCTGATGTTAAACTAATTGGCCTATATATAATGTCTGGTTTATCTCACTTAACCTTCTTAAATAATGGAGTGACATTAACAATTTTCTAACTCCGGGGAATCATTTGTTAAACAATTGGCACATTCATGAATTCTTCTGCTCCCATAGATTCATCTGTTTTTATCTCCTGAGTTTCCCATCAGCATTATTTTTACTTGTACTGAATCTAATTAGATCCTCCTTATGATTTGTTAATTTCCTCTTATCTCTTGTATTCTATCCATTTTCTGGAGACTAAAGCAATGTAAGTATAAGTCTTTTTGTTTCAGTAAGTGTTATTTCCTGATGTCTGATCACATTATTACTCGAGTCTGTCACAAAGCAGCCCACATTTCCCTGAAATAACTCTCTTCTCTTCATTGAGTTGTAACAAATCTTCAGAGCTGCTCCTTTTAGCATCTTCCTTTTGTGGCTTAATCATGGAAGTTTGGAGAAAAGCATCAGTTTAGTTTAAACATTGTGCACATGTGAGTCCTGTGGTTCACCAAGTTCAGCTAAAGTCAGAATCATGGAATTTGTAGTGAGATGAGAGTCTTCAATCAGACTGGAATCACTGGTTGTCATACACTGTTCAAGTGACAAGTCTCCATTTCACAGGGTAACGTCGGCAAACCAGGAGCCTCTGGGAAAACCGTGAGTACAGTGATCATTTCTCACTTGCTTAGCTGTCTCTTGTCTTACATGAGTCTCGGTAAAACACAAAGCTGTGCCTTCACCCAGGGTGGAGTGCAATGAGACAAGGATTCAATGGAAGGAAACAGTGAACTGAGCGGGGTATACAATGACACTTCTCCCTACAGGCTGTTAAGGATTATAATGGAATGATGGTGAATCCCCTAGCACAAAAGCATTTGTTTTGCAATAACCTAGATGCACCAGCCCTGAGATTAAAGGATCAGAAAATGGCCCTCAGGTCTGTTCTGCCATTCAGTGAAGTTATCTTAGACCTGACTCCATGTACACAACTTGTCCCAGATCTTTCCGAACTATTGGAACCTATGCTGTTACCTTGGCATTTCTGCAGGCACCTCCTTTTAGCTTTATGGTGTCACCTACCTCTGGTAAGAAGAATTCTTGTTGCTTTAGGGTTGAACTATTTGAATGTTAAATTAAGCTTTTGTTTGAACATTTCCCATTGATCTTCTTCGGTTGTACCTATTGACAGTTGTTCAGTTTACTGTGGACAGTCTCTGCCTGATTTCACTGAAATCAGGCTCACCAAAATCTAGAATCTTCCAGTAGTTTCACAATTCTCAGCTTTAGTCAAGACATTTCATATTCTGATGACAATGTACTAAATACTCTCACACTTATTTTGTCGCTCAAATCTACCTTGTGATGGTCATTATTAAGTACAATATGGTCAACTGTCTTGCTGCTGTAAATAACACAGACATATTCAGAAAAATGCACTGCCTTTCTGATAGTTTGCCTGAATCAAGATGACAATTAAATTCCCTCTTAATACCCAACTGCCTAGACTATGCGGCTTATCTAACATCTGCAGTGCTGCAATCTTCATCTTCACAGATGTTACCGAGGGTCTAAACCCACTCTCATGGCAGTCCTGAATGCTTTCCTATTTCTCATTGCACCCTCAAAATATCTGTTTATCTCTCTTCATATCCTCTTAAGATGGAAGTAATTTCATCCTTAACTACTTCTCTTTCAACGTTTTCCTGGAAATTCCTCCATATCGTAACCTAATATTTATGTTCCCCTTGTTTGATGGGGACAATGTAGAGGGAGCTTTATTCTGTACCGAACACCATGTTATACCTAACCCTGTGCTGGCCCTATCCTGGAGTGCTTGCTGGGGACAGTGTAAAAGGAGCTTTACTATCTACGTAACATGTGCTGTCCCTGATCTGGGAGTGTTAGGTTGGGAGTTTAAAGCTTGGGGAGCTTTACTTTCACTTTCAAAGAGTAAAGGCAGTTTTACTTCCAGGTTAAAAATGGGAGAGAAAGCTTCACTTTCCATTTACTTTTAGGTTAAAAGAGCAGAGGAGCTTTATTCTGTACCTAACCTCGTGCTATAGCCAACCCTATTTTGTTCCTAACCACATGCTATTCCTGGGAGTGTTTAATGCAGACAGTGTTGGGGGAGCTTTATTCTACATCTGTTGCTAACCCTAGCTGCACCTGTCCTGCGAATATTTGATGGGAACAATATAGAGAGAGCTTTACTCTGTACCTGAACCTGAGCTGTCGCTGTCCTGGGAACATCAGATGGGGACACTATAGATGAAGCTTACTCTGTATCTATGATCCCATGGTGTACCTGTCCTAGCACTGTTGAAGAGGACAGTGTCAAGGGAGCTTTACTTTCAATTTATGAGGACAAAAAATATTAAGTTTCAGTTTAAAAGAATAGAGGAAGCTTCACTCTGTATCTGACCTTGCACTGTCCCTGACCTTGGAGTGTTTGATGGGCACAGTGTCAAGGGAGCTTTACTCTCCATTTACTTTTTTGTTTAAAAGAGTAGAGGGTAGATTTCTTTGGATCTAACCTCATGCTGTCCCTGTCCCAGCAGTGTTAGACGTGGCAGTGTCAAGGCAATTTTACCTTCAGTTTAAAAGAATAAAGACTGTTTTAAATTCAGGTTAAAAGAGTAGAGAGATGTTTATTCTGTATCTAACCCTGTGTTGTACCTAACCCATTTTGGGCACAGTGCAGAGGAAGCTTTATTCTGTATCTGACTATGTGCTGTGCCTGTCCTGGGAGTATTGGATGGACCAGTATAGAGATAGCTTTACACAGTATCTAACCCTGTGCTGTACCAAGCCCAGTGAGATACTCTGTATCTAACTTCGTGTTGCACCTGTTCTGGGAGTCAGACATGGACAGTGTAGAGGGTGGCATGGTGGTTCAATGGTTAGCACTGTGTAGGTATTTGCACATTCTCCCTGTGCCTGCATGGGTTTCCTCCGGGTGCTCCGGTTACGTCCCACAATCTAAAGATGTGCAGGTTAGGTAAATTGCCTGTAGTGTTCAGGGAAGTGTAGGTTAGATGCATTGGTCAGAGGTAAATACAGGATAACAGGGTACGGGAGTGGGTCTGGGTGGTATGGACTTGTTGGGCCAAAGGGCCAGCTTCCACACAGAAAGAAACTGCCTTATCTGTCCTGGAAATGTTTGAAGGCGACAGTGTAGAGGGAGCTTTATTCTGTACCTACCCTTGTACTGTCTCCGTCCTGGGAGGTTTTGATGGGGACAATGTACGGAGAGCTTTATCCTTCTGTTGCCTCATGTTGTACATTTCCTGGAAGTGTTTGATGGGAGAAATGCAGTAGGAGCTTTACTCTATCTGTACCTGTCCTGGGAGTGTTTGAGAGGGGCAGTGTAGAGAGAGCTTTACTCTGTATCCAATACTGTGCTGTCCCTGTCCCGGGCCTGCTAGGTGGTGACAGTATAGAGGGAGCTTTACTCTATTTACTACCCTGTGCTGTCCCTGTCTTTGAGATTGTTTAATGGGAACTGTGTAGAGGGAGCTTTATTCTGTATCCAGCCTCGTGTTGCATCTGTTCTGGGAGTGTTTGATGGGATACAGTTCAGAAAGATTTACTCTGAGGCTTACTGGTTTCAGATAGTTGTCTACACTGTATATTTCATCCACATCATTGGGTAAATAAAATATAATTGAGATAAGTATTTCTCAATCATTAATTATTTATCAGGTTCATTTTTCTCACAAGTCCACAGGGAGACAGCTTCCTCCTGTTAGTGTTCACTTGGGCAGACTGCAGCCTTAGCGTCCATGTAAATCCATAACAAAGTTTGAGTCATGTTGTTGAACTATCGGTTCCTCCTGAGACTGAACCCTTCTGGCTACTGCATAAGAGCATATCGTCCCAGGAGGTGAGTTAGGAATAAATGTTGAAAAGTTACCTGAAATTGGTAGTCCCCAACGCCCAGTCCCTCCCACCCAACTCCATCCTTGGGGATATCGTGCTAGGTATTGGATCTGGTTAACACAGGTTTTTTTTGCTGGAGTATTACCTGTCAGGGAAAGCACAAGCTCAGGATGCCCACTGAACTAATTTTAATTGATGCTGAGGAACTATGGGCTGGCCAGGGCCCAGCAAGGACAGGTAAGAGGAAACCAATCTGCCCCAACTCATTTGGGCAACTCTCCAAGATGAAGGTAGAGGAAGCTGACTCCAATTTTTACACTGTGGGGAAGTTTTGGCAATAATAAAAATTGAAGATCAGAGAATCTTCTGCATTGAAGGATCCTCCAAGCCATTACCAGCAATGGCTGTGAACTGCCAGGGTCCACATCCTCAGAACAGTACGGAAACAGAGGTGCATCACTCAACCAACACATGGCCTAACCATTTCCACATTCTCGATTGTGGGATCTTGTTGTGCAGAAATAGGCTGCTGCATTTCCACCATGTCAGTGGCTCTACTTTCCATTGTCTGTTTATGCATTTTCAGGATGTCTTGAAGTTCTGAAAGATGTTAGACAAAAGCATGCCTTTGTTGAGTCAATTTCTTTTGTCACCTTTTCCCAACATTGTGTTTACTTTTGTCTTGTTAAAGGGGAAACGAGGTAATCAGGGGATCCCAGGGCATGAAGGAGAAAAGGGCAACAAGGTAAGCGCTTGAATTAATTTGCACTTTTCACTCGAGGCTCAGTGATTGAATATTCAAGCACTGTGCTGGCTGTCTGCAGCGCAGTCCAATCCGTCCCATTCCTCTGGTTTACGATCATGGTGCTGCAGATTTACTGCCTCCAAGTGCTCTTCCAATTTCCTTTTAAAATTATTATCAATCTGTTCTTCCAAAGTCCTCATGTATTGAGTTCGAGATCATTGCTACTTGTTTCATACATTGCCAACACCACCACCACTCCCCCCCTCCACCCCCCATGTAATCTATCCATATACCACACACACACACATCCTTAAATCTGTCTCCCTTAGCCATTGCGCCATCCCTTTGTCTTCCTTATTTGGATCTGTAAGGATCTTGAATACCTCTCTCGAATCTGTCCTGAATCCTATTAGTTCCATTGAGAACAGCCCCAACAGTTTCTTCACCCTAACCTTGGAGCTAAAATCTCACAATCCCTGGAACCATCTGGGAAACCTCCTCTGCATCATCTCAATCCTGTGATGATCACAACAGGATGTGGGTTATAGCCTAACCAGAGCTTTGTAAAGATTCAGCATAACATCCCTGCTTTTGTACACTATATCTCAATGTAACCCAAGATCCTATATTCTTGTAGTGTAAAACATTGAGCATTGGAATGTTTTTGATATAAACTGGAACAGGATTTCTGGCCCGTGATCTCAGTTCGACATAACCCCTGATCACTGACAACTGGAATCTCAAGGATCAGCAGATACAGATTGAATTAAAACTCCCATGGACAAGTGAGTTTTCAAATAAGACTGAACACTCATTCCTTGGTGAATCCATTACCTGTGGAACTATGACCCAGTCAAAGTCACGACTTTGCAAGAGAGAGGGTGAAAAGTTATGGGGATTTTTTTTTAGCTAACAACGTATTTGAAATCTATCTCTGTGGTTACACTGACGAGTGAGTACTTCATCAGCACTCTGTTTTTTTAAGGGTGATCTGGGAGATCGAGGGATCACAGGAGCTCCAGGACCCAAAGGAGAGAAGGTTTGTGTTATGAAGAATTGTATTTTGTTTCAGTTTGATTTCTGCTTTGTTCTGCTGCCATCTGTTGGTGGGAGGTATGGCTGAAACGGTCCTGTTCACTCTGGAGTCCTGACGCCATAATTCAGGCTGATGCTGCAGTGCACTACTGAGAGAATGTTGGAAATTCCTTCTTTGCAATGAAACGTTAATGACCTCCATCTGATGAGTCAGGAGGACATACAAAGTCCCATGACCATAATCTGATAGAAGGGGAAATCTCCCACGTTCCCAGCTAATGTTAATCTCCATTATTGATACAAAGGATTGTGTAGTCATTTAACTCATTACTGTTGCTGTGCGTGATTGGTTGCTGTGATTCCCTACATCACAATACCTCAAATGTATTTCATTGACTATTATTTTAGATCTTGAGGTGATGGGCAGAAACTTGCCCCCATAACCCTGTAGTGATTATCTCAAGGTCATCCAGGTGGACCTCATAGAATATGAGTTCCCTGATTGGAGCTGATAAACTGGTCTAATCTGGTAGCCCTGAATGACAGAGAAGAACAGGAATTACAGATGTCTTGTTCACTTTAAGAGCTGGGGAGCTGGATCAGTGTCAAGGACTTGTGGAAATAAAGGTTGATTTGGTGACAGGATACCAACTTCTGTGGAGTTATTTCACAGCACACCCCCTTGTAGCCAGTATGGGGTGTGCATTTAATCATGACAGAAGTTGCTGCTGAGGAGCCCTCCTGCTTTCCCCCTCTGCCCTAATGAAGTCTGGGTCACAAAGTTCCATGGATGGCCTTGCCTCCAGTTGAGAAGTTGCCCAATCCCAAGGCCCCATACTGCCACAGCTAATATTAACCTGTGGCAGGTAGGGAGCTTGTCATGTGCTGAGCACCACATGTATACCTGTCCTCTTGAACCTTGCCCTATAACTCCTTATTTGGATCCACCCACAACTCCAGAAACTCACTTAGCTGGCCTGCTCTGCACAATGGAATTGCCTGCAGTCTCAGAACTGACCACTGTATCCCAGTGGCACTGTGGGGACTAACAGCCTTCCAATTAGCTGAAGCTCTGTAAACTGGACTCCCTCCTGAGACAGTGGGTGGAGGCTCACCTTAACACAAATCAGTGCTGCTCCCTGTGTTCGGTTTCTCTAGAGCAGCCATCGGGATCATGGGCAGGCTCCCTCTCGACTCTTCACTGAGGGTATGGGTGTGCGGGATGGGGTACCACGGCATCACGTAAAGACTACCTAATATTCGATTTGGACCTCATGTGCCTTCATAGCCCCCATCCCCTATGCCCCTTCTTTGTGCTTTCCATCACTCCATTTCACCCATGTGTACTGTGTACATAATCAATCGCTGTAGTTACTGTGTACATAATCAATCGCTGTAGTTACTGTGTCAAGTCATGAAATGTTCATAAGAAAAAGAGCCAGTCCAAAATCTCCTTGAAAAGAAACAGTTCTTAATGGCATTTTTTAAATATCAGTCATACATGGCCATTCATTGTATTGATTAAGTAGTTTTACTCCACTTCCCCTCTCTCAATCTTGCCCAAATAATTTTGAGAAACAAAGACATAATAACTTTTAACTAGTAACCTTGTAAAGATTCAGTCAGTCAAAGGTAACACTGCGCTTCAAGTAGGGAAAGGTACATCCTGCTCGACTGACTACATCTAGGAGCTCAGCCGTTCTTTCATAAAGAAACCATCTGGAGAAACAGAGGTCTGATCATCTGTTTCTGTTGGTACAATTGGCGATGACCTCCATAAATGCAGTGGGAGAGATGCTAGGAGGCAGTGAGGAAGATGGCAGAGGGGGAGGAAGTGTGACTCTGTGGGATGAAGCGAGCGGGTGATGAAGCAAATGAAGAATCAGGAGTGGCAGCAAGGGGCAGGTACAATGCAGGATTGAAGTTGTATGGTGCCTACGAAGCTGCATATCCGTAACCACAATGCATGATTTGTTGAATGGTTTGTAAGTGAGTTCTGGGGGTTGGCAGTGTGTGTGATTGCCGATGTGGAATGGTGCAGATGTGGTGTGGGTCACTGAGAGCACTGCCTTTCTCTTTATGGTCCAGGGCGATGGATGTGGGCTCTGTCCAACGGCTCAAGTGGCTCATCTTAAAGTAAGTCCCCCAGATGATGGAAATGGGAGCCAGTCCGAAAAACAGCCTGCACCTCTTATCCAGCCTGGAATAAAGGTGAGGAATTCCACAACAATGAACAATGCTATCTGTGTGCCTATCATCATCTGAGATTGGGAACAATTCAGTCAAGTGTGTGCCATCAGAACAATTAACATCTTCCTGACCATTTTTAATTCACTCATGGGATGTGGATATCACTGACTGGGCCAGCACTTATTGCCCATCCCTAATTGCCCTTGAACTGAACAGCTACTAGGCCATTGTAGGTAGTGTTGAAGGTAGTGGATGGGGTGATAAACAAATGGATTGGTGTTGTTGGAGCTGCACTTATCCAGGCAAGTGGAGAGTACCCAATCACATTCCTGAGTTATGTCTTGCAGACTGGAGATTCAGGAGGTGAGGTACTCACGATAGAATTGATAATGTAGCCACTGTGTTTATATATCAATATATAGGAAGACCAGTTCAGTTTCTGGTCAATGGGAACCCTACCACCACCACCACCAACCGTCATCCGGGATGTTGAGAGTGAGGGATTCAGTTATGGTCATTGATTCTCTTGTGCTGGAGATAGTCATTGCTTGGCGTTTGTGCTGCTCGAATGTTAATTGCCACTTAAGTACATAAGCCCAAATGTTATCCAGGTCTTACTGCATATGGACACAGGTTGTTTCAGGACCTGAGGAGTCATAAATTATTCTGAGCATTGTGCAATCATCAGCAAACATCCATACTTCTGATTTTATGATGGAGGGAAGGTCATTGATGAAACAGCTGAAGACAGGCTAAGAACACCACCCTGAGGAAATGGAAATCTGTGGCTTCAACTACCACCAGCTCCAGAAGTGTCACAATAAGTCAGGCTTGATTAAAAACACCCACCCTGAGGAGCACTGAAAGAGATGCCCTAGAACTGAGATGACTGACCTCCAAAAGCCAAAACCACATTCCTATGTGCAAAGTATGATTCCAACCGGCAGAGTTTTCATTATGATGGTTCACTTTTTCTTAAGATGGTACAAAGTTGAAAGAGTGTTTGTTCACTTTAAGATTGTAAGAGTTTTCTGAATTTTCAAGTAAATTTAAAATGCAGCTATAGCTGCCAGAACAGCTAATCTGTTCCAAAATAACAATTGTTTGTTAAATGGATACCTAAGTTTTGGTTGCTGTTTTGACAACAGTTCAAATTTAACCAATTAATTTAAATTATGCCCACGATACTAAATTGAGTTTGAATTTATTGTACTGATAACATCAGACCAATGAGAGGGAACAACGTTGGAGGTATAAACAACACAGGTGTTTTGAAAACTGGTCAAAGCAACTGCCGTAGAGCTGGAGAGCAATTGTCATCTGAAGAAATAAACATCTTGAACTCAAAGAAATCTCAGAAGGCACTATCCAGCAAAAGATACCTTTTCCTGTAAAAATACTCGCAGTAAAAAGAACAAAGCTGACCAGGGAGAAGACAGCACAATCGGAAGACTGGAAAGAAGACAGCATCAGAGTCTGTGGGGACTTGAGATGTAGTTAATATAATGCTTAATAATTATGCTATTGGAGCAGTATTTTTATAAAGTTGGAATCAGATAATAATTAGTTAAGAAAAAAGTTGGCTTGGATTTAATAGTTTTAATTTCGTGTTTGCTATGAGAATTCGGAAAATAAGTTGTTATTTTTCTTTAAATAGTGGAAATTAGGAGTTCTCTTTCTGTCACACATTCTAACAGATTACAAGGCGAGGTGAGCTGTTCTGAGAATTTGGTTTTAATTAACAGAGAGATTTGACTTCCGTGTCGCAACACGTCCTTGCTCTTTCAAGCTCTGTCCCTATTAATAAAGCTGAGGACACTGTATACTTGATTAACTACTCTCCACCTGTCCTGCCAACTTCAATAATCTGTGCACAAAAACACCCATACCCCCTATTGAATTGTACTCTTCAAATTGTCTTTCAGTGTTCTTCCCACCAAAGTGCATCACCTCACATTTCACTTCATTGAAACTCAGTCACCACCTATCTGCCCACTCCACCAATTTTGACTTGCCCTTTTGGAGTTCCTCACTGGTTGCAAATCTTCCACATTTAGTATTAACTGCAAACTTGGTGATTGGGCCATGCACACTAAGACCCATTAATATGTATAAGGCCAAAGATCCCAATACCGACCCCTGGAGAACTCTACTGCAAACCTTCCTCCAGCCTGAAAAATATCCGTTGACCACGACTCTGTTACCTAACAGCAGGTCCGGCAGCATCCGAGAGGCCTCAGTTCCTGATGAAGGGCTTTTGCCCGAATCGTCGGTTTTCCTGCTCCTCGGATGCTGCCTGACCTGCTGTGCTTTTCCAGCACCACTCTTATCTAGACTCTGGTTTCCAGCATCTGCAGTCCTTGTTTTTACCTCTGTCACCTAACACTTAGCCAGTTTAGTTACCATGTTGCCACTGCCACTTTTACACCTGTTGAATGTTTTTTTAAGCTGCAGTGATCCAAAGAAATAGAGAGTATCCCATCGCACTACTGCGTTTTGCCTTGCAGATGCTGGACAGGATTTGGGGAGTTAGGAGATGAGAATTCCCATTCTGTAACCTTTTCTAGTAGGCACTGCACTATGTTGCTGACCCACCTCAGTTTCTGGTTAGTGGAACCATAGGATTCATTGCTGGTGGTAATGACAGTAAGGTGAGGTGCTTCCACTCCTCTGGTTGGAGATACTCCAAACCTTGTGTGGTTTGTAAATTTGTCTGTATTCAGGATTTGAATGTCCTGGGCCCACTCTGCTCCTCCACCTTGTAACCCTCTATTATAACTAACTTGTTATAACCTGTTACACTCTCAGTAATACAGTGGCAGCCAGCAAGTCAAGCTTGGCCTCATAATGGAATAATCACATATGGATCTGTATCTTCACCACCTTCCAGCAGTGGAGCTCCAGTTTTCCCAATGAATTGGGAATCCTGGAGGAGATACCAGCTTCCCCATGAGCCTATGTGTGCTAAGGTTGTGTGATCAAATCAACATAAAGGCTGGTATGTTCCCCACTCACACCATAGCATCTCATTCTCCAGCCCAGTCCTGCTCCTGGCGAAATGCCTGACTCGGTGGAAAGGTGATGACCTTTCCTGTCCTAGACAGTGTGCCTTTTTATATGAATGTCTCTGTGAAGAGCCTTTCTCGAGGTCCCAGGAGTAATAAAAGAGCAAATAGCTGCTATTGACACTGTGACCAGCTGAGTGAGGGCTTCGGATTTAAATTCCGAATTGACGGGTGTGTAAACATAGAAACAAGCAGCCAGAGTAGGCCATTCAGCTCTTCAAGCCTGCATTCAATATATGATCAGTGCCAATCCTTTATCTCAATGCCTTATTCCCGCTTTCTATTCCTACCAACTGATGCCTTTAAAATAAAAAAGTCCCTCTTTCTTGAATATATAATCTGTACATTTGCACATTTATTTGTAATTTATGTTCACCAATGTAATCCTGTTCATATAGGGTGACCCAGGATCAAAGGGTGACAAAGGAGAGCCAGGGGAGAAAGGAATTCCGGGTATTCCTGGATTCCCAGGGACACGGGGCCGTCATGGGCTGAAAGGGGAAAAGGTGAGTCATCAAGGTGTCATCTGCCCTTACCTGCACTGAGCTGTAGCACAAAGGAGAGGGGCAGGGACGGACTTAGACACCACCTGAAGAAATTGTCTGATTCTTGGCATCGCACCTCAGAAAGTATATATTCACCTGGCGAGAATCTGGAGCAGACTTATCTGAATAATTCTCGGGCAATAACGATTAAATTACACTTGCTGGTTTCATAATATGAATTACATTTCCATGAACATCAATTATTGTTAGGTGGTCTGATTAAAATCCTTCAATAATTCATCAAACTCTTTATTCACCCTGTTTCTGGTGATCTGTCCAAATCTTTCTGTTGAGAGTTATGAGTTTATCAGGTTTAATTAGATGATTGTTGTCTAGACTAATGCCTTGTTCTCTTGTGCAGGGGGATCAGTGTGAGGTTTGCCCTACCATTCCAGAAGACTTCAAAGACGTAATTGGACTTCCAGGGAAACCAGGCCCTCAAGGAGACCCTGGACCACCAGGGACAGGAGAACCCGGAAAGCATGTGAGGCATAGTCACTAAAGCAAGCCACTGAAGTGTACAGAGAGTATGGCACTGGCTAGGTTCTATAATGCTTAGTGTTTTGCACAACACTGGACTGTGTGTCTTTAAATATACACTCTCCATTTCTCCCTGAACCTCTGTGCTTCCTTCCTAGGCTTGGACCTTATTCTCTTTGATCCGTAGTTTCTTGTATCTGATGTGTTTCTACCTGTGTGACACCAGGACAGTGTTGATGACCCTCTGCACCTTTCAGTCAATGGGATTGTAGTCCAGTCACACTCCAGGTGGATCACTCACCGACCTCACTGCTACCAAAAGGTGGCACCACCTGCCCATTTATGATAAATCAGAGGGTCACAGGCCCGTCGATAAAGCTCAGGATAGTGATTGGGGTGAAGCAAAGCCTGAATGCCAAGGAGATAGTAAAGCTAATTTGATGATTATTCCCAAAAGACACAGTGATGCCAAAGTGAAGATCATTAATGCCAATACTTACCAAGAGAATGTCTGAGAGCTGTAGTTTTCCTGGGAACGGAAACAATACCACAGCAACACAGCAATCATTCAGTCCCTGGTACGGGGCACAGAATCTCAGTGACACAGGGCTGGGCAGCCCACTGCAAACTCTCCCCCAACCTCCATAGGAAAAAACAATAATTTCCCTTCATAATTCCCAAGCTACCACTGTTTGTCCCACATGCTAAAAAAACCCCTAATGATCTGGGAGACTTCAGCTTGGAACCCATTTGGTGTTGTGAGTTAGCTCATTTCACCAAATGGCTCACTTGTGATGTGGAGAGATGCCAACAGTGTGGGTTCAATTCCTGCACTGGCTAAAGTTACCATGGAGCACTCTCCTTCTCAACCTTCCCCTCGCCTGAGATGCCACAGGTTAAACCGCCACCAGCCATCTCTCTAATGAGGGAACAGCCTTGTGGTCTCGTAAAATTGTGGCAACTTTACTTTTGCTGGCTTTGTACTTCCATTTCAAAACTTTCTACCTACCGGCCTCAGTAATTTGATGTGCATAAAGACATCATGCTGGTCGCTGTAAGGTGTTGGATTAGTGGTGCTGGAAGAGCACAGCAGTTCAGGCAGCATCCAAGGAACTTTGAAATCGACGTTTCGGGCAAAAGCCCTTCATCAGGAATAAAGGCAGTGAGCCTGGAGCGTGGAGAGAGCGTGGAGCTCACTGCCTTTATTCCTGATGAAGGGCTTTTGCCCGAAACGTCAATTTCGAAGTTCCTTGGATGCTGCCTGAACTGCTGTGCTCTTCCAGCACCACTAATCCAGAATCTGGTTTCCAGCATCTGCAGTCATTGTTTTTACCTAGCTGTAAGGTGTTGTCTATTTTTCTGTGTGTGTGCTTGTGAGTGAGTGTATGTTCTTGTATCTGTATATGCCTCTGTGCTTCTGAATATGTATCTGTACTTGCATCTGTGTATGTGTCTGTCAGTGTATGTGTGTGTCTGCTTGTATCTCATCATAGAGTCATCACCATCATGACAGAATCCCTGCAGTGTGGAAACAGGCCCTTCAGTCCAACAAATCCACCAGCCCTCAAAGAGTAACCCATCCAGACCCACTCCCCTACCCAATTGCTCTAGATTTACCCCTGATTAATGCACCTAATCTACACATCCCTGAACACTATGGGAAATTTAGCATGGCCAATTCACCTAACCTGCACATCTTTGGATTGTGGGAGAAAACCCACGCAGACACAGGGGGAATGTGTGAACTCCACACTGACAGTCGTCCGAGTCTGGAATCGAACTCAGGTTCCTGGCGCTGTGAGGCAGCAGTGCTAACCACTGAGCCGCCGTACTGTCCAATCTATCTATGTATGTATGTAGATTAGATTAGATTCCCCACAGTATGGAAACAGGCCCTTCGTCCCAACAGATCCACACCAGACTGATTCCCCCTACCCTATATTCACCCCTAATTAATGCACCTACCACTATGTGCAATTTAGCACGGCCAATTCACCTGACCTGCACATCTTTGGACTGTGCGAGGAAACCGGAGCACCCGGAGGAAACCCACACAGACATGGGGAGAGTGTGTGTGTGTGTGTTTGTGAATCTGTCCGGGTCTTGGTGAGGGGTCCTGATTTGATGGTCATTATACACTGCTCCTTGTGGTAGGTTGCCGGGTAGGATGGGGACTGTAAAATTGTTCACTGTGCCTCGTGTATCAACTGGCTCACCTCCACTATAATTCTACCAATTAATGGTCATGTACAGACTTTCATCAAACAGCATTGGGATTTTACCTTTGAAGATGCCTATGCCATCTATGAAGCCCAACAGGTCTCACTGGTCGGGCTGCTGGATGGTCAAGGGTTAATACCTTGTTGAAGAACCCGCTGTATCCATCAAATACCTCTCTCAAGATCTTCCAATCTCTCCAGTTTGACTTCCTCACCTCTCTTGTCCTCCTCACTGAGGTCTGGTGTCCTGACCCATGTGGGCCCCAGACTCACCTTTGTTCCGAGGTTCATTAGAACTTACTTTCCACAATGAGTCACTGCAATCCCAGCCACTGCTTTCACCTGGAAAGTGTAGCCTGATGGCCTTGGAGTGAGCTGGGGAAGTCCAGGCAAGCTGAATCCTAACATTTACACCAATTCTTTGTGTGACTTCTGTGAGTTTTTTTAAATTCATTCATGGCATTGCTGACTGGGCCAACATTTATTATCTGTCCCCATTTCATAGAGTCATAGAGCTGTACAGCATGGAAACCAACCCTCCAGTTCAACTCACCCATGCCAACCAAATATCCTAAATTAATCTAGTCCCATTTCCCAGCATTTGGCTCTTTTCCCATAAACCCTTTCTATTTCTATACCCATCCAGATGCCGTTTAAATGTTGTAATTGTAACAGCCTCCACCATTTCCTCTGGCAGCTCTTTCCATACATATACCACCCTCTGAGTGAAAAGGTTAACCCTTAGGTCCCTTTTAATTGTTTTCCCTCTCACCTTAAATTTTTGCTGTTTAGTTTTGGATTCCCCAACCCCAGAAGAAAAGAACTTGTCTATTTACCCTATCCATGCCCCTTATGATTTTATAATCCTTCATAAGATCACTCTGCAGCCTCCGACACTGCCCTTAAGAAGGTGGTGGTGGATTGCCTTCTTAAACCACTGCAGCCAATGTGCACAATGCTATTACTAAGGGAATTCCAAGATTTTAACTCAGCAACAGTGAAGGAATGACGATACATTCCCAAGTCAGAATGGTGAATGGTTTGGATAGAAACTTATAGGTGCTAGTGTTCCCATGTATCTGCTGCCTTTGTCCTTCTAGATGGAAATAAATTTGGATGCTGGTTGTGATGCAGAAATGTCTAAAGTATGTCTGCAGTGCATCTTGTAGATTGTACACGCTGCCGCTACTGAGCATCGGTGATGGAGGGAGTTGTTACTTACGGATATGGTGCCGGTCAAGCAGGCTGCTTTGTCCTGGATGGTATTAAGCTTCTTGATTGTTGTTGGAGCTGCCCCCATCCAGGCAAGTGGGGAGTATTCCATCACACTCCTGACTTGTGTGCAGCTATCAGTGTGTATTTGTCTCTGTCTGATTCATTCCTGATGAAGAAATCATGGGTGAGATATAGGTTAGGGAAAGGGAGAAGACCTTCAGATCACTCAGAAATATCACAACAAATGTGAGTGTCTTCAGGAAAAGAAAGGAGATCATTAAGTCTAAACAAGTGTATGTTTGTGTCAAAAAGCCTGCTATTTTAATAACTTTAATGCTGGCTTTACTCAGGGTGAACCAGGACGACAGGGATTGACGGGCTCTCCGGGAGTGAAGGGTGAAAAGGTAAGTGTGAGGTCTCTCCAGTCGAGTTCAGTGCCATCTTTTGCTTGTTGCAGCTTCATGTGGTTAATGTGTTAATGGTTTGATTCCTTGGTGTTTGATAGGGACAGGCAGGACCCCCAGGGAAAGGACTGCCCGGAGTTCCGGTGAGTAAACATTTATATGGTGCTGCTACCAATATAGTAAATGTCCTAGGGCACTTCATAGAAGTGTTTATTAACAAAATCTGACAGTGAATAGGAAGATACCGTATCAGATGACCAATGGTTTACTCAAAACACATCTTAGGGAGCATGTTAAAGCAGATGTTAGACTATTTTCACTGGAGTTGAGAGGAATGAAGGGGATCTCATCTAAACCTATAAAATTCTACTAGGACAAGACAGGGTGAATGCAGGAAGGATGTTCCTCATGACCAGGGAATCCATAACCAGGATCACAATATAATGATACAGGGTAGACCATTTAGGTTCCTTCACCCAGAGAGTGGTGAGCCTGTGGGATTCTGTGCCACAGAAAGTAATTGAGACCAAAACATCGAATGTTTTCAAGAGGAAATTAGATATATAGCAAACTGTGTTTTAACCAGCACCTTATGAACCAGCACTTTCAGTAAGCCACAAAAATTATATATTTGAAATACCAGACGTTTACTGTGTTATCACAATCTACCACGATGTCCGAGTAGTCAGTTGAAGGTGCAAGTGAGAAGGCTGTCTGATGGTAAATTTTATTTAATGTAAAGTTGCATTATTATTTATATGATTCATGCAGTGAATAAAGTGTAACAGTGATGTGTGTACCCTCTGAATTACATTAGTGTGTGTTTTTACATTGATTATGTAGGCATCCTGATAACTGGCACATTCCTGGCCCTATAAGGTGCTGGTTAATAAAAGGTTTGCTGTAATTCGAAGAATTGAAAGGATTAGAGGGTATGGGGGGAGAAAATGAGAACGGAAATAGAATGATTAGCCACAATCAATTTGAATGGCAGAGCAGGCTCAAAGGGCAGAGTGACCTACTCCTGCTCCTCTTGTCTGTGTTTCTTTGACAGTAAAGTCATAAGGGTCAGGGACAGATTTCCTTGGAGCTGAAGACTTGGCCATGAAATGTCGAGTGGTAAAAATTCAGTGATTGCAGATGATGGATTACAGCGAGGCCATAGAGGTACTTGGGAACAAGGATGAAAATGTTAATGTTGCTCCATTGTCCCATTGTGAGCCAATGTCTGACAGCGAGCACACGGTTACTGTCAATTGCTGGAAAATAGAGTTTGTTGCAGGGATTGTAAACAATGACTTCAGTTTCCCAGTATTTAAAATGAAGATATTTCCACTCATCCTGAACTCAATGATGTGGAAACAGTCCATTAATTGAGGGGAAAAGATGCACCGCGGATGCTGGAAATCTCTAAACAAACAAACGGAATGTAGGAGAAACTCCACAGATTTAACAGCGTCTGTGCAGAGAGAAACAAAGCTAACATTTCAAGTCCAGTCCAACTCTTTTTTTCAGAAAATCATTGAGGGAGAGTTTACTAATTGAGAGGTGATGGTTGCGTTGAATTGGGTGACATCAGAATAAATAATGTCACTTGTAGGTCAGAAATTAACAGAGACAAAGGATTGATTATTGGAGTTAACAGTGTGGAAGCAAGAAGAGGAACCACGTTTCAGCTGTGGCTGTGGCCCTGTCATCCAGTCAGCTTTATGCCAGTGTGATGGTGAGGAGTTAATGACTGGCCTCTGGTCTTTTACCAAATGGCAGTCTCTGGTCATATGTCTTCTAGGAGAAAGTGAGGACTGCAGATGCTGGAGATCAGAGCTGAAAATGTGTTGCTGGAAAAGCGCAGCAGGTCAGACAGCATCCAAGGAGCAGGAAAATCGACGTTTCGGGCATGAGCCACACTCTCCTCATTCCTGAAGAAGGGCTCATGCCCGAAAAGTCGATTCTCCTGCTCCTTGGATACTGCCTGACCTGCTACGCTTTTCCAGAAACACATTTTCAGTTCTGGTCATATGTCATGCTGTAATCATGTTGATGGCCTGTCTGCCATCAACAAATCCTGACTGTGTCATTAACTGTCTCCTGGTTGGACCAGTAGTATTGACCAGCAATCACTGTGTATTGGGCTACTTTCACAGCGTTGACCCTGTCTCCAGTGGAATGCATTGGAGAGTTGGCCCGTTGATTTCCAAGATCACTACTCTATCTTTGCGAGGCATGGAACGATTCCGCTCTGTGTATCCCTCTCAACTCATTCCATCCTCCTCTTAACTTTCATTCTCCATTTCTGTCCTTATCTCTTTCCTTCTGTCTGTCCTCTCTGTCTCTCTGTCAGTCCGAGGTCACACTTGGTCAGAATTTATGAATGGTGTAGGTTTTGGATGGAAATAATTAGACTGGTTCAGGAAAAGCACCTTCCGAAAATGATTAAGTTTGGCCTTGTTTACTTTTAGGGAAAGGATGGCATGATGGGAAAACCAGGAAATCCGGTGAGTAAACCCTTGGAATGTTTCATCAACATCCCGAACTGGTGTGTAGTCTGACGCTCATAGACAATTGTGATCCTTGACTTACCCTTTGGTGTGGAAGCGTATTTCACCTGTGCCAGTAAATCTCCAACATTTAAATTACTTTGAGGTTCAGACTTAAATAGAATGGATACTATTATTGATAAAGGTATATTATAGAAAATTCTCAAAGTGATCTTATTGAAGGTAGTTTCAAAATCAGAAGGATATGAACACCATGCAGGGTCTTCAGTGATTATCTATTTGCACTCGTTTTATAAATATTCCACAGACACTGAATCCTCTCAATCCAGTTCATTTTTGGCCTTTTAAACTACAGGATGACTGGCCTGTTCCAGCCTCTTCAGTCTCTCCCTGTAGCTCAGACCCTTAAATCCTAGCAACATCCTTGTGCATTTTTTATGAACCCTTTCAAATTTCACAACACCCTTTCTGTTGGAGGGAAATCAGAATTGCACACAATATTCCAAAAGTGGCCTAACCAATGTCCTGTACAGCCGCAACATGATCTCCTAACTCCTATACTTGATGCTCTGAGGAATAAAGGAAAGCATACCAAACGCCTTCTTCACTATCCTATCTACCTGTGATTCCACTTTGAAGGAATTATGAACCTGCACTCCAAGGTCTCTTTGTTCAGTAACACTTCCCAGGACCTTAAGTGACTAGGTCCTGTCCTGATGTGCCTTTTCAAAATGCACCATCTCACATTTATCTAAATTAAAGTCCGTCAGCCACTTCTCGACTCATTGCCAATCTGGTCCAGATCCCGTTGTACTCTGAGGTAACCTTCTTCACTGTCCACTACACCTCCTATTTTGGTGTCATCTGCAAACTTACTAACTATACCTCTTATGTCACGTCCAAATCATTTATATAAATGATGAAAGGCAGTGGACCCAGCACCGATCCTTGTAGCACACCACTGGTCACAGGCTTCCAATCTGAAAAACAACCCTCCACCACCATCCTGTCTTCTACCTTCCAGCCACTCTGTATTCAAATGCTGGTTCTCTCTGTATTCCAAGTGATCTAACCTTGCTAACCAGTCTCCCATGGGGAACCTTGTCGAACGCCTTACTGAAGTCCATATAGATCATGTCCACCGCTCTGCTCTCATCATTCCTTTGTTATTTCTTCAAAAAACTCAATTGAGTTAATGAGACATGATTTCCCACGCACAAAGCATGTTGACTATCCTAATCAGTCCTTGCCTTTTCAAATACATGTAAATTGTATAACTCAGATTCCCTCCAACAACCTGCCCACCAATGATGTCAGGCTCACTGGTCTATAGTTCCCTGGCTTTTCCTTACCACCTTTCTTAAATAGTGGCACTACATTAGCCCACCTCCAGCACCTCACCTGTGACTATCAATGATACAAATATCTCAGCAAGAGGCCCAGCAATCACTTCCCTAGCTTCTCACAGAGATCTAGGTTACACCTGATCAGATCCTGGGGAGTTATCTATCTTTATGCATTTTAAGACATCCAGCATCACCAGCTGTGTAATGAGACATCTTTCAAGATGTGGAGAAAGTGAGGACTGCAGCTGCTGGAAAAGCACAGCTAGTCAGGCAGCATCCGAGGAGCAGGACAGTCAACATTTTGAGCATAAGCTGACATTCTTCAAGATATCACCATATGTTTCCATCCATTCTATATCTTCTATGTCCTCTCCATGTCCTTCTAAACACTAATGCAAAATACTCGTTTAGTATCTCCCCCCATCTCCTGCTCTCAGCCTCTGTTCACACTTGGAGCGTTGGTCAGATCCCCAGGAGAAAGAGACATAACTCCTGATATGTTAATCACATGGCAAGGAACAATGGAAAGGTCTAGCTTTCTTGTACATCCCTGTACATGTACTACACACTAAAGGAGGATGGAAGAAATACTTCAAAGATGTGCTGAAAGGTCAACATGGAGAGGTCCAACATTGGGAGGCCATCATCCCAGACCAAACAAGAGGGAGACCAGTCTGTGGGAAGCATCCCAGCATTTTGAGACCCAAGAATGACAACATGAGCAGGAAAAGTGAGAAAGGTGAAACAAAAAGCTGTAGATAAATAACATACGGACAGAGATCCCACTTGACAATAAAATGTCCTATATGGCATGGAGTCTGCAGATCCTGATTGATCAGCCATCTTTGCATGCTGGTCTCCCCATTACACCAAGATCCTGTGAATGAAATTTAAAAATAAATGTGCAAAGTTTTGGTTGAACCACGATTGGAGTTTCTGGGAGCTTCACTGAGATGTCTGAGCAAGTGACCTTAAGGAAGATTAGCCTGACCTTTGGATAGTGGGCAGACCAGATGCACCAGAATGGTACACATGCTTAAAAAGTTAAATTACAAGGAGGGATTTCAAAACTAGATTGTGTTCTCTTGAATTTAGAAATTTAAGTGATGACTTGCTCAAAATGTTCAAGATGTTAGAATAGATCAAGAAAACAATTTGCATTGCGTGTGGTGTGTAGGACTCAACTGTACACTCTAAAATTAAACCTATCTCTTTTAGGGAAAACTTCTATTGACAAGAAGCACTAAATGTTTCAAACTTGCTTCCACAAAGGGTAACTGGAATCAATGTATTTTTGTGAAGCAAAGTATTGAGGAAAAAAGGGTAGAGCTGGCTATGCTCTTATGAATTACGAAACAGGTTCAAGAGAGACTGTGTAGTGTCTGCCTTTTCCAGTGTTCCTGTTTATTGCCAAGAAAGATGCCGAAAAGCAAGATTGTCATATCACAGAGCAGCGAGCAGGTGGTGATGCTGGGCTTTGGAAAGCTTTGCATTTTTGCCTGGAGTTTGAAGTGTTTATACTGACACTTGCACAAGTGGCTTGACCATGGGCTTGGCCCTGAATTACACACTCATTGTGGCATATTATTACAGAAACTTTCATCCCATGGCATTCTGCATCCAAATCCTTAAGTCTGATCATAAAGTCCTACAGCACAGAGACAAGCCTGTCAGCCCAAACTGGTCAATGCTGAAAAAAATGTCCATCCTCATTAATCTCATTTCCCTGCACTTGAACCATATCCTTCTAAACCTTTCCTATCCATGTATTTGTCCAAATGCCTTTTAAATGTTGTTAACGCACCCACCTCAACCACTTCCTCTGGTAGTTCCATTCCATTTTTCTCTGTGTGAAAAAGCTGCCCCTCAGGTTCCCTTTTAATCTTACCCCTCTTAAACTGATGCCCTTCCATACTTGATTCCCCAGCACTGGGAAAAAGAGAGTGCATTCACTCTATCCATGCCTCTCATCATCTTACATACTTCTGTAAGCTCCCCCCTCAGTCTCCTGCACTCTAAAGGAAAAAGTCCTAGCTGGTCTAACCTCTCCCTAAAACTCAGACCCTTGAGTCCTGGCAGCATTCTTGTACATGTCCCTTGCACTCTTTCCAGTTTAATAATGTACAAGCAATCAAAGAGCATTTTTATCCAAGTATATTTTTATGTTTAATAAACATGTTAAAAATATTTCTAAAGTTCACAGAACATGGAAAGAAACACAGAGTCCTTTATAATGCCTCAATGCAGCCCTTCCTACATTTTACAATCACAGGAGAGGTCTGGAGATGCATGTTCACTATCTGGAGTCTGCAAGGCTGAAGGATTGGCAACCAATATTGAATATCCCTTATCCTTTATTGTCGTTTGTGCTCCAGTACAAAAGTACAGTGAAAGGTTTTTACAATGGCTGCCTTTATTGACGTCTAGGTACAAATCTCAGAGTCAAAAAATTAGTGTTGTTAGAGAAAGAAGATTAAAAGGAAATATGCACTCACAGTTGGAAAAAAACAGTTATTGTTCATATATTTCTAGTCTACCTGTACCCTCCTAGAAGTGATTAATGGGGACAGTGTATTGGGAGATTTATTCTGCATCAAACTACATGCTATTCCTGTCATGGGAGTGTTTGATGGGAGAGTGTAGGGGAGGCTTTGCTTAGTATGTAACTCTGTGCTGTCCCTGTCCTGGGAGTGTTTGATGGGACAAAGTACAGGAAGCTTTACTTTTAGTTTAATTTCAGTTTGAAAGAGTAGTGTGAGCCTTACTCTGTATCTGACCCCATGCTGTCTCTGTCCTGGCAATGTTAGATGGGGGCAATGTTGAGGAAGCTTTACTTCCATTTTAAAAGAGTTGGGGAGCTTATCATTCAGGTTAAAAGAGTAGAGAGAGCTTAATCTCCAGTCTGAAAGAGTACAGGAAGTTTTACTCTACATCTAACCTTGTGCTGCATCTGTCCAGGGAGTGTTTGATTGGGATGGCAGGTTATATCTGACTAAATTGCCCTGTGTCATAAACAGAAATTACTGGAGAAACTCTGGCAGCATCTATGCAGAGAAATCAGAGGTAATGTTTCCTATCCAGTGACCCTTCACTGGAGAAGGACCATATTGGACTTTTTATGATCACACACTGGCCAAGGTTTCCCAATATTAAATAACAGGACAGACTTGAATGGCAGAATGGCCTATTCCTGCTCCTACTTATTATGTGTGTTCATATCAATGTCTGCCCATAGACGATATAGTTATGGCTCTGTAATCCTGTCTTCATGATTTGGGTTTGGACGAAGGTAGTTGAAGGGCTGGCAGTGAAGCTATGCCAGTGAGTGCAGGGGATGCCAGGCCTGAGACCTTTACCGGGGAGAAAGTGAGGACTGCAGATGCTGGAGATCAGAGCTGAAAATGTGTTGCTGGAAAAGCGCAGCAGGTCAGGCAGCATCCAAGGAACAGGAGAATCGACGTTTCTGGCATGAGCCCTTCTTCAGGAATGAGGAAAGTGTGTCCAGCGGGTTAAGATAAAAGGTAGGGAGGAGGGACTTGGGGGAGGGGCGTTGGAAATGCAATAGGTGGAAGGAGGTCAAGGTGAGGGTGATAGGAGTGGGGGTGGGGGCAGAGAGGTCAGGAAGAAGATTGCAGGTTAGGAAGGCGGTCCAGTTCCAATACCAGATGGCCTCCTTCTTCAAAGACCGCATTTTCCCCCCAGACGTGATCGACGATGCCCTCCACCGCATCTCCTCCACTTCCTGCTCCTCCGCCCTTGAGCCCTGCCCCTCCAATCGCCACCAGGACAGAACCACTGGTCCTCACCTACCACCCCACCAACCTCCATATACAGTGTATCATCCGTCGTCATTTCCGCCACCTCCAAACGGACCCCACCACCAGGGA
>NC_057736.1:46009238-46019125 GCF_004010195.1 Chiloscyllium plagiosum | reverse complement strand
CTATTACCCTCACCTTGACCTCCTTCCACCTATTGCATTTCCAATGCCCCTCTCCCAAGTCCCTCCTCCCTACCTTTTATCTTAGCCTGCTGGACACACTTTCCTCATTCCTGAAGAAGGGCCCATGCCCGGAACGTCGATTCTCCTGCTTCTTGGATGCTGCCTGACCTGCTGCGCTTTTCCAGCAACACATTTTCAGCTGAGACCTTTACCATCCACAATCTGCCTGCCTTACTGTGAGTACCATCAGCAGTGGGGCCTTCCAAGGACTGCTCAGCAGTCTGCTCCAGCCCATTATCGTGTCTCTACCTGATGGTTGTGTTTCCCTGCAGGGTGCAGCAGGAATTCCAGGACAACCAGGAGCTGTTGGGCCAAAGGGTAACAAGGTGAGTGTTTCCCATTTCCTGTAATGTTTCCACTCCTCGCTGTCAGCCTCACGTTTCATCATTTATAGCTTTGCCTTGATGTTCTTCATCGTGTCACGGCAGTGCCACTGGTCAGAGCAGGTACCCTGCACCTCACCCACCCCAGTCAGAGCAGGTACCCTGCACCTCACCCACCCCAGTCAGAGCAGGAAACCACCTCCCGGTGCAGACCAGCTACCTAATGTTAGCAGATACTCAGACAGAGAGCAGCAATGGAATGGTTTCAGTAGCCGGGCCAGATGAGGTACCAATGGCACTGTCCAGCAGGGGATTGGGGGAGACCAGCCTCACCCCGTAAACCCATTAGGGATTGAGTCTCTCAATTGCCTCCTGCTTTCTCAAATGCAAATGAGGGCCTCCGAGACCAGGGCCAGGACATTTTTGAGAATTAGAATTCAATTTTAAGAATTTGGGAATAAGAGGCTAGCATCTATATAATAACAATTCAATGGTGTTGAATTGTTAGAACCCAGCTGGTTTTCTAATGGGTCTTACTTGGTCTGGCCAGTATGTAACTCAGGTCTGGCACCAGTGTAGTTGATTTTTAACTATCTTCTGCATAGTCTACAAGGCACACAGTTAACCACTAAAGGGAAGCAGTCAGTGCAGCTAGGTCACTCATTCAAGCTCCCAGTAATGATTCTTCATAAACAATTAAACTGACAGCTACGAGGTATCACCAATGGAAGTGCCCACATGGGCTTTGAAGGTGAGTTACCCAGAACCCTAAATGTGAAAGCAACATTACTTCAGAAGAAAAGCAATAGGAAAATGTGAGCAATTCTTTAAAAATCAAAATTCTACCTTTGTCTTGTGTTTTAGGGACAAGCTGGAGAACATGGGATCCCAGGGCACCCAGGAGCCCCTGGTGTGGGGGTACCTGGGATACGGGTAAGTGTCATCAACTCTTTCGACACCAGCAGCTCCAAACACCCCTTTTCCAAGCACAAGTCAGCCACTCTAGCCAGTGTTGCAACAGCTCCGGGATTAAAACATAGAGAATGTTGGTTTCTCTCCCCAAACCACTCTTTAATAATATGGTAAAATTAATGAGAAAATTTCCTGAACAAATACGCTTCCAACCCAGGAAAATCCAGCCCTGCACCCACAGATGTAGACTACTAGATTACAGTAGATAGGCTGGTCAAGAAGCTAATTATTGGCCAGTGGCTGGACTATAGGAGCAGAGAGGTTATGCCAGTTAGGCTGCAGTTGACTTGCTACTTACAGTTCCAGTCCCCACATTATAAGAAGGATGTGATCACACAAGAGATAGCCTTCAACTACAAGAGAATATAGACCGTTTGGTCACATGGGCTGATCGGTAGCAAACAGAATTCATTCTGCATAAATGAGGTGCTGCACTTGAGCAAGACAAACAAGGCAAGGGAATACATGATGGATGATAGGACCCTGGGAAGCACCTGGGTGTGCATGTACACTGGCCCCTAAAGTGGTTAAGAAGACAGATGGTGTACTTGTCTTTATTAACTGAGGCATTAAGTTTAAGAGCAGGGAATTATGTTAGAACTATATAAAGTGCTGGTCCAGACACAGCTAGAGTAATGTATGTCGTTCTGGAATGCATGTTATAGGAGGGATGTGATTGCAGTGGAGAGGCTGCACAGAGATTTACTAAGATGTTGCTGGACTGGAGAGTTTTAGTGGCAAAGAGAGATTGGAGAGACTGGGGTTGTTTTCCTTAGAGCAGAGGAGATTGAGAGGGGATATGATTGAGATGGATAAAATTATGAGGGGTATAAATAGGCGAGACAGGAAGAAACTTTTCCCCTTGATGGAGCATGAATGACCAGGGGATATTGATTGAAGGTAAGGGGCAGAGGTTTTAGTGAAGGTATGAAGGAAACTTTTTCACCCAGAGAGTGATGGTAATCTGGAACTGACTGCCTGTAACAGTGGTAGAGGCAGAAATCCTCCTAACATTTAAGAAGTGTTTGAATGTGCATCTGTGATGACAAGGCATACAAGGCTATGGGCCAAGTGCAGGAAAATGGGATTTGAACAGTGAGGTGGTTGCATTTGACAGGCATAGAGTCGATGGGCCGAAGAGCCTTTTTCTGTATGGTAGATCTCTAAGACTTTGCGACTCTGAAAAACAATACACAAAAGAGGATTTTGCAAGTCTGCGGAACTTTAGTGGTGAGAAAAACTTGGAACGGCTGACGTTTCCTTTGGGATGAGGCTGAGGAGGCTTTAATTGAGGTATGTAAAATTATGAGGGGCCAGAATGGCATGGATTGAAAGAGGACCTATTTCCATTAGCAGAGAGATCAATACCTGGGAACCGAGAGTTAAAGGAATTTGCAGAAGGTTAGAGGTGTGTTGAGGAGTGAACTAGAGGTGATAGAGCACTGGAACTTACTGCCTGAAGGGCTGGTAAAATGCAGATGTTCTCCCTACGTTTAAAACAAAAACATATGGATGTCTGTTGTGTCGCGCCATAATAGTTAGGACTGCAGAGGATCACATTTTCCCATAGGCTCCGGCACCCTGAGGTAGAATCACAGAATAATTACAACCCAGGAGGAGGCCATTCGGCCCATTGTGTCTGCACTGGCTCTCTGAGCATTTTTGACTTAGTGACGAACTCCTGCTTTATCCCATAATCCTGTACATTGTTCCTATTTAAATAATCACCCAGTGCCCACTGGAATACCATTGAACCTGTCTCCACCACATTCCAGACCAGAACCACTCGCTGTGTCAGAAGGTTATTTCTCACCTCATATCGTTTGGCAAGACTGTGTCCTCTAGCTCTCAAATCATTAATGAATGGAACAATTTCTCCCTATTCACTCTGTCCAAACATTTGATGATTTTAAAACCTTCTATCAAATCTCTTTCAAACTTTCTGTTCTCCAACAAAACAATTCCATCAATGTATTCACGTAACAGAAATCCCGGGAACCATTCTTGAAAAGCTTGTCTGTACTCTCTCCCACATATTCACCTCCTTCCCATCTTTTGATGCCCAGAGCTAGACACAGTACTCCAGGTAAGGACTAAGTAGTGTCCTATATAGGATCATTAGAACCTCCCTGATTTTGTACTCTGTGGTCCCATTTGCCTGCTCAGATTGAATGGTGCTCTTGAGCCCATCTTGCGGGAAGTGAGATATTCCTGGGAGTGACCACCTCAGAACTGCAAGCCTGTGATGTTTCCAGCCCAATGAGACAGCAAACACTCCTGGGAGCCTTAGCCTTAGTCCTGGTTGAGACCCACAGAACATGAGACTTCCTCAAAATGGAGGCACTCCAGGAGACTAATGGAAAAAAAAAGATTGAAGAGCAGGCAGGAATGTGTGTTGCAACATTGGGCCCTTTGATACTCACAGCCTTTTCTCTCTGGGGAAGGGACCCTCGAGGTCAGAGTGAAAGTCCTACTTAAAGATCTTCACCATGTAAGTGATGACCTCGGCTTGTGGCTGGGCTGTCACTGACAAGACACTATTGAGGGCAGAAATTCACTCCCCTTGGGGGCCTGAAGACTTCTTTGAGCCTTTCGATCCCATTCAGCAGCCTGGCCTGGGCAATCCTCCTCAGTTGTGGGACTGAGGAGTGAGGTCATCTCAATGCAGCTCCCCACTATTTACCCAGGCTCTTCACCCCAACATCCCAAGGCCAAGAAAAAAAGTCACCCCTTTGAGTCATCACATGGTGAATTGTCACCAATAGGAAGGTCTCCTGACATCTAAAAGACTGACTGCTGTTTGTATTTCACAGGGAAAAGATGGAGAAACCGGAGATACAGGGTTACCAGGGAGACGAGGCCTGCCAGTAAGTGTTTCACTGCATTTACTTCTACTGTGTTAGCCTAGTTCATCAGCTTCAACTGTCTGGAGACAGTGATACATGAGGAAGGGGTATGGAGTTGAAGGATCTGATATGATCATATTGAGTTGGTGAACTGGCTCGAAGGGCCGAATGGCCTACTACTGTTCCTGGTATCTGTACTTCTATACTGTTTCACAGATACCAGTTCAGCGCAGGAGGGTGTTACCTGAGGGAAAATAGAGGAGAACATGATAGAATGATCATGAATGATAGAGTGAACCATCAATGGGACATGGGTGTCCATATCCAGTCCAACTCAGTATATTGCATCATTTCAATCCCAAATAGTTCTGTTGTGAACATATTCCAAATGTTCCTGGGGGACAGCATTGGGATCTGTCACCAGTATTCAAGAATGGCCCAAGCAGTGACTTTACTGATTCTGTAGCCATTAGAAGATTAATATTGACTGAATTCTAAATTTCACATCTTATCATTATTCTGGAATCCATCAATTAGCAGATGATTAGTTGCTCTCTGAACTCTCTGGATTATTGCCTTCACTTTTCAGGTATATTCTAAGTCACAGCTTTTTTTTAGTATTTAGAAGATGATATCTTTAGCCATTTAAATGCATTTGAGGCTACACATTAGGAGGGCAGACGACATACGATCATTTGACTGTAATCTGAATGTCCAGCCTAAAGCTGTGGAGGACATGGGTAAAAATCCTATGGCAGCAGCTAATGGAATTTTAAATTCACTTCATTAAATCTAAAGTGAAAGCTAGAGTCAATGATGATGACCATAGAAAAAATCATTATCTGGTTCAGGGAAGACAATCTTTTTGTTTATTCATGGGATGTGGGCATTGCTGGCTGGGTCAGCATTTATTGCCCATCCCTAGTTGTCTTCTTGAACCCCTGCTGCAGTCCAATTAATGTAAGTGTACCCACAATCTCCAGCCTTCCCTGTCTGGCCTACTTGTGACTTCAGATCCACTGCAGTATAGTTGATGTTTTAGCTACCCTTGGCAGTGGGCTCACAAATCAGCCTGCTGAAGAGCAATTAGGAATGTGCAACAAATGCTGGCCTCACTAGTGACACCCATATCCCTCAAAATAATATGTTTAGAAGATGATGCTCTTCAAGGATTGATGTGTTGGCAAGGAGTGGCAAGAATTTGGGCTTGAGGTGAATGGAAGTGGAAAGTCACCTGACCAATGGTCCAGGATTACATTAAACAGTTGGCAATTCAATGTCCCCGCTATTGGGGGAAATGTTGGAAACCATCACTGATAAAGCTAACGCGTAATGCCAGACAGGTTATACCAATAATCTCGATTGATTGTGGATGACACGACAACACTTCATGGACCCATGGACCTCTCTATAAGCTGTTAAATTAGATCAAAGGTTTGGATGAATCTTCCTGGTAACCCTTTCAAGAGTGAGGGATAATCTGATTAAGGTTCAATTGGTTGAAGGATTAGAAGGAAACTACTTCCTCTTGGGAAAGGAGTCCAGAACAAAGAGTTGCAATCTCAATAATTGATCCTGGCTGTTCGGGGGTGAAATTAGGAAGGGTTTCTCCACACCAGGCACAGGGACAATATGGAGTGTTCTCCTGCAGAACACTGTGGATGGCGGGGACCTCAGAGCTCACAGGATTGAGCTGGCTAGATGTTTAATGAATGCAGTCTGAGGAGTCTGGAGTGAAGACAAATCAATGAAGTTGAGATGCAGAGCAGTCAGCATCAATTTACACAGCAGAATACCTCAAGCTGAATTCTGACATCTTTCCATCTAAGATTTGGCGGCATTTGTCTGTTAAATATAAAGATGACTGTCAAGGACAGTGAAATGTCCCACCCATGATAAGAATTTATTTATCACTGTCAAATGTTCTCAATTTTTGAATTCTCCCATCAGCTGATCTAACTTCTTTCATGTCTGTTTGTTTCCAGGGTGTGCCAGGAGCTAAAGGTGAAAAGGTAAGCCTGTGTGAATGAGTGTATCTGTGAAATGTTCAGATTATGGGGCAGCCAACACTCTGCAGGTAAAGTGGCTGTTTAGTACAGGTCAGTTCAATAGAAGCTATGTTTTGGTGCAGTGTCTGCCTCCACTCATGTTCACCATTCCAACAGCCCTTGGCTGACGACATGGAGGAGATTGCTGTGTAGAGTGTGGACCATTCAGCCCCCTTGTATCTGTGTTCCTTCTGTCCCCAGCTCCACTCTTGCAAATCATTTGGAAGCTGCTAAGCCCCATTGCTCAGATTTCCCTCATTTCATGGGGTGTTGGAATCCTGAATTTGACGTAGTTTCGTCTGGGACTATATATGGGTCCGACACTCTCACTCTGAGAGAGGGACCTAAATGGCACCTTTGTATTCAATGGTTGTGTAACGACAGTGAGTGGACCTGGTAAGTGGGAGTGGGTGGTCCCACAGCAGTGTCCAAATGCTGGAACCTCTGGAGGAGAGGGAGGCATTGAGACTGACTCAGTCTGAAGGCACTCACCATGGCCACGTCCTACAATGCTGAGGAAGATGACAGGGTGCTGTGAGGAATCTCAGGGTGGAAGCTCAAGCCATCTAGGAGAGGGACTGTGGGTACTCCCTGGGCCTCAGTCACCAGTACAGATGCCGAATGCTGTCAGACAAGCTTACTCCAGTGAGAATATGTTCTCCACCGTGTGGCTCTCAAAAGGGTCCATATGACACCAAGTTATATGGCCATTAACCAAGGCCTTAACTAGCTTCTGTGAAACCCCTGAGAATCTCATCTGGAGGCAAAACAGCATCAGGCAGCAGTTCTGAAGGGATGTCCCACTCCTTACCTGTAAGCACATCCTTTTCCAATCTTCGGGGCTGTTTGCTGATAGCCTTGACAATATCAGCAAATACAGGGAGCTGTGCAAATGTCAGTCAGTTTATTCATCCCCAGGTCTGTGCACAACGGCAGCACTGAGTCTGCCTGGGACAAACACTGAAAGAGGTGGGCTGCTGCCAGGAAGGTGCAGGAGAGGATGTGTGAAGTGGGGGCGCAGGGTGTTTGAGTGAGCGGAGCAGGCACAGAAGAAGGGGGGAGGCTATGTGAGTACTTGCACGAGTGTTAGAGAGAGAGAGACAATACTTTTGTGAATGGAAAAGGAAATAGGGGAGAACAAATGAAAAAGGGAGAGAATACAGTCAGACACGAATGGACCAACAGAGAGAGTGAGCTGGTCACAAACCCACACTTAGCCTCTTGCTCAAGCTCCCTCCCTAAAAACCTACCCCCAAAGTAGGTTGGGGCATGAGGAAAATCCCAGGCTGAAAGACAACCCATTCCGACGTCCATTTTCACATGAATCTGTCAGGGCCAGCTCACAGAGCGAATTGAAGTCAGCATTAGTTCAACCATGCCCTTTAGCTCAGCCCTACTTCCACCCCATTCCCTGGTGGCCACAACTCGAACCATCAGCTCCCTCTATTTGTTGTTCTGTTTCTTAGTTAAAAAAGCGTTTGATTAGTTAGCTCTGCTGATTGCTACCTTTTAGTTTTGTTAATTACTGATTTAAATTATCGATTATTTCCCTTCGAAATATTTTCCTGAAATTCATGTTTACTGTTGAGCCAATAATCTTAACTTTTTAAAATTTCGTCACCAGCGCCATGAGATAGAATTTGGAATGTAGATTCCCCCTTGCAAAAGTGTTGGAATAATCTGGTTTAGACAGTGCTTTACTCTGTACCTGACCCCATACTGTCCCTGTCCTGGGAATGTTTGACAGAGACTGTGTAGAGAGAGCTTTACTCTGTCCCTGACCCCGTGGTCTCCCCATCCTGGGAATGTTTGATGGAGACAATATAAAGATGGAATTCACTGTAATATTTACCATTGCTGCTGTCCTGTTGTCACTCTGCTATGTATTAAAATAATGATGCTATTAACCACTGAACCTTGACCTTATGCTGCACAGGGAGCAGCAGCTGAGCAATGCGTCTGTATCAATGGGCAACCAATCCCAGGAGGAGATGTGCGGTATCCTGGAGATTCTGTAAGTGTCTTCAAATTAATAAGGAGTTGTGTAGAGTACATGATGTCCTGCAACCATAGATCCTAGTGTACAAGCCATGCCTATTTTTAGATGCCGAAGTAAATCTTTAGGCTTATACTCCGTGCACAAATCAGTGTGACATTGAACACCACTGCCATTTTCCAGTTAATAAATGTATGTCATCTAACCCAGAGGCAGTTAATCAGCACAGAAATACATGTTTGGGCTTATTCTCCCCGACCAAGTCACGGGATCATGCAGTTGATACAGAAAGTTGCCGCAACAGTGCTCTGAGGCTTAAGACAAACTCACACAGAGCTGATCACTCATGGTGACCAATGAATTGAACATTTTACACATTGCAAAATGGTAACTACCCACACCAGCATTGCCAGTTCAAACTTTATACAGTCAGTGTACACATTGACCCCTGGTTTATTTGAAGGATTTTTCAAGGCTTCAAAGGGATGTCTGGTTTCGGTGTAACTGTACTTCCACCAAGATGGAGGTCACTGAGCAAGGGAGCTGAACTGTTCTCTGGGATCACCCCCAACAGATGGCGATGGTGAGGGAGAGCAACCCAATGGGCACTCATTAGAAAAGAGTGTATCATTCTGAGGTGGATGGAAGACTGATAGGGAGACAGAGAGACAAATGAATCCCTCAAGACAATGTTACCCACCCATTTATTCATGTACATAATGTAAATAATTCTTTGTTTATCCTTAATTCCTCTTCTTGTTTATGTTGACATAATGCTAGTGAAATAAAGAATCTCTGCTTTATCATCTTTGGGCTGTCAGTGTGTTCAAATTTCCTGTTCCACAGGGATCCTACAAAAACTGGGATTGGTTGTGTAGCTCAGCTGGAGATCCACAGGGGTGACAAACCCAATCGGTTTAATTTCCTTGCATTGATTTCATTCGAAACCAAACAAAAGGAGGCGGAAATAAGCTTCCCTGCAGATGTTACTTCCAGGACCTCTCACCTACCTTCTGAGGGATTGTACGTCCAACAGGCTTTTTGGCTTTTTGGAACAGCTGGTCATGGAGCCCACAAGGGAGCAGGCTATTCTGGACCTAGTGCTATGTAATGGACCAGACTTTATAAAAAATCTTAAAGTAAGGGAACACTTAGGAAGCCGTGATCATAATATGGTAGAGTTCAGTCTGCAGTTTGAAAGAGAGAAGGCAAAATCGGATGTAATGGTGTTACAGTTAAATAAAGGTAACTATGAGGGCATGAGAGAGGAACTGACGAAAATAGACTGGAAGCAAAGCCTAGCAGGGAAGACAGTAGAGCAAAAATGGCAGGAGTTTGTGGGTAAAATTGAGGACACTGTACAGAGGTTCATCCCCAAGAAAAGAAAGATTACCCAGGGAGGGATTAGACAGCCATGGCTGACAAAAGAAGTCAGGACATCTATCAAAGAAAAAGAGAGAGCCTATAAAGTGGCCAAGAGCACTGGGAAATCAGCAGATTGGGAAGGCTACAAAAACAAACAGAGGATAACAAAGAGAAAAATAAGGAAGGAGAGGATCAAATACGAAGGTAGGCTAGCCAGTAATATTAGAAATGATAGTAAAAGTTTCTTTCAATACATAAGAAACAAACAACAGGCAAA
>NC_057736.1:46003450-46007985 GCF_004010195.1 Chiloscyllium plagiosum | reverse complement strand
AATGTCTTCAAGGCAGAAATTGATAAATTCTTGATGTCGCAAGGAATTAAGGGCTACGGGGAGAATGCGGGTAAGTAGAGTTGAAATGCCCATCAGCCATGATTGAATGGCAGAGTGGACTCGAAGGGCCGAATGGCCTTCCTTCCGCTCCTATGTCTTATGGTCTTATGGCCTGAACTTCAATGTTGTAAGAGATAGGTCCATCTCTCCTAGCACCACACACCTCCCTCAGCCATGATTGAATGGCAGAGTGGACTCGAAGGGCCGAATGGCCTTACTTCCGCTCCTATGTCTTATGGTCTTATGGCCTGATCTTCAATGTTGTAAGAGATAGGTCCATCTCTCCTAGCACCACACACCTCCCCTGATAATTTAACCCATTACTGCAGATATAACCCACTGACGGCTGAGCAGGAAGAGATAAAATGGCAGGGAGAGATTGGGAAAAGCAGAGATGGGCAGAGTTTGATATTTGTTCTTTAGGCAATTAGGCTTAGGGTTCAGTAAATTGCTTTCACAGTTAATAGCATTTTGAATAGGGTGGCACTCTGTCTTTTGTTGAGCACGAGCCTGAAGAAGAGACTTTCAGCAAATACTTTGGTAAGGTTCTGTCTTAATTGATGTTCATGGCTGGTCGCTATGTTATTCTACTTGTATTGATGTATTGCCCTGTATTTTGATGAACTGCAGGGAGAACATGGCCACCCAGGTGCTCCGGGTGATCGGATGTTGTGGTCTCTGGGACCTCTGGTGAGTGTCATTTCCTACACAGTTGGCTCTTTGCCTTGAGTTGTCTGTCCTATGGTTAGACTGACAAACAAAAGCTCACCCCCCTTCAGAGATCGAGCCACAATCTTTATTTGCAGATGACAAAGCATTTTTCTCAATTGATTTTCTTCAGGGCCCGCCAGGACCACCAGGCCCACCAGGTCTGCCAGGACCACCCGGCCTGCCAGGGTTACCGGGAGGTAACGGCCGACAGGTAAGAGGATCAGAGGAAGCCTATACACAGAGAACAGTGACAATGTGTGCAGCTTGGCAATGGGGATAAACGTAACACGGTGATATACACCAGACCCTCACTGAGTATGCACCAGACCTTCCCTGTGGATACACCAAACCCTCACCGGGATATACACCAGACCCTGTCTGGGCCATACAGCAGACTCTGACTGAAATATACACCAGACCCTCACCAGGACCCAACTCTCACCCTCACAGGGACACATCCATCACTGGAATACTCGTAGAATTCCTTTGTGTCGATGCAGACCATTTGGCCCATCGAGTCTGCATCAACCCTCTGAAGACCATCCCACACAGACTCCTCCCCCCCCCCCCCCCCCCCCCTCCACCCCACCTTGCACCTGAAATACTGCATTTTCCATGGCAAATTCACCTAGCCTGCACATCCCTGGATACTACAAGCAATTTCCCATGGATAATCCACCTAACCTACATATCTGTGGGATGAAACCTACACAGACATGGGGAGAACTCCACACAGACAGTCACCCAAGGCTGGTATCAAACCCAGATTGCTGACGTTGTGAGGCAGCAGTGCTGACCACTGAGCCACTGTGGGTGGCTCGATCTTGGGGATACTTTCCGCACCAGGACACATCCCTCACTCTCACCTGGTCACTCAGATACACCCCATAATAAACAGCTCCACTTTGCTGCTGTTAGATACATCAATATTATTTCAAATTTTGACAATAAGTCAATCTGAACAGAAAATGGAAAAGCTGCAGGTAATGCTGTTGAGCTCCTGAGTCTAAGTTTGTGATCAGAAGACTTATTGGCAGTGCTGTGACTGAATCAGTCCCCCTGTCTATTACAGTCCCTAACATGGCCCACCTTCACCCTGTGGCACCACAGCCCTGACCATCTGCCCACTATCTCCAGTCCTGTTCCTTTGACTAGGGCTCAAAGTCCGGTTTACAATGGGCGAAGAACCATCACCCCAGAGTCCTGGGGCGGCACGGTGGCTCAGTGGTTAGCACCAGGGTCCCAGGTTCAATTCCAGCCTCGGGTGACAGTCTGTGTGGAGTTTGCACATTCTTCCTCCGGATGCTCCAGTTTCCTCCCACAGTCCAAAGATGTGCAGGTCATAGTGAATTGGCCGTGCTAAATTGCCAGAGGGAAATGGGTCTGGGTGGGTTACTCTTTGGAGGGTCAGCGTGGACTGGTTGGGCCGAAGGGCCTGTTTCCACACTGTAGGGAATCTAATCTAAGGAAAAACAGTGAAAAGAGTCTGTTAGCAACCGGTCCATGTTATGTTGCCCAAATACACATTATTACTTAAACTGTTGGGAGACAGGAATCTCCTTCAAGATCCAGAACAATTTTCCCAGTTTCCTCATCCAAAACTGTATAACATCATCAGATTGAGTGAAACTTAATGCTACCTTCAGCATTAACCCTGTAAGAATCTTATACAAGACAGGCTCCTGGGATGAAGTTTGCATGTAACGCTATCTTTATTTTTCAGGGAATTCCAGGAAATGATGGCATGCCTGGTGCACCTGGACTTCCAGGAATGGTATGGGGGTTCACTGATATCACTTGGTAGTTTGAGATGAGGAGAGAGTAAGGGGAATGTCTCTTCATAGCTTTTGTAACTCTGAGGCTCTGCCCAGCCATTTGGTGAAAGTAGGCACCTCTTACTATTTCCAGGAGGTGCCCATTTCTTACAGCCCTCAGCTGGTTTCACTGTGATAGTAACCATCTCAGAAGATGAAGTAATTAGTAATCATGCCAGCCTGTGAATAGCATCAGAGCAATAATAAAGGTGCTTTCACCCCGTGAGAAAGAGGTGCCATGGTGTAAATTGACCTTGATGCCCCTTTTCAATGGAATCTAGTTGAAGCCTCAAAGTGCCTGTCCCAAACAGGTGGATTAGTGACAGGAAGTAAAGGGCTGACATCAGTAAGAATTGAAGAAGATTTGGAAGTCTGATGAAAGAGACCATCCCCCAATACTGTCCAATCCCAAACCTCCTGGGTTCCCTATCATTAGCGAGTGCAGTATAGGCAGATCATAGTATGCAAGGATGTACAGATGAAAAAGACTTAAAGCATACAGGTCACATTGAACAGGGTGTACGCTAGGGGAGACCAAGGTGAGCAGGATCTGCATTATTTGAGGCTAGAGAGTCCATTCATTAGTCTAACAACAGCATGGAAGAAGCTGTTGGTATGTGTGTTCAGGATTCTGTTTCTTCTGCCTGACAGAAGAGATTGTAGGAGATCATTCCTGGGGTGCGATGGGTCTTTGGTGATGTTGGCAGCCTTTGAGCAACAACAAGCCATGTAGACAGAGACCCCGGATGGAAGGTTGGCTTCCATGATGGTCTGTGCTGTGTATGCCACCTCCTGTAGTTTCTTACAGTCTTGGGCAGAGCAGTTGTTATACCAGGCCATTATGACCCAGACAGTATGTTTTCAGTGATCTATAAAGGTTGGTGAGAGTCCTTATGGCCATGCCAAATTTCCTGAGCTGTCTGAGGAAGTAGAGACATTGCTGTGCCTTTTTGACCACTTCAACATAACCTCATTGTAATGGCACGATAATCTTGCTGTATCCTCATTGTAATGTCATCATTACTTGGTGAAAAATTACTACAACTTTTCTGTGACCTTCCAGAAGATTACAATAACCTAACTCCACATTTCCTTAACATTGCCATTACTGAGCTCTTTTGTCACCGGAGCCCCCAATTTAATGTGTAAGAGGAATAAACATATCCAACCAAACCAACCCTGGAGCATAGGGTGTGTCTGAGCAAATTCCAAAACCCCAGTTTGGAATCAACTGCTCAGAACCTCTCGGGGACATGCACCAACTCTCTTCCCACTTCAGTGGCACTGAGAGAGATTTCTGTGGCAGTGCCCTGACCAGACAAGTGGCCTGACCATTTGGGTGGCTATTTGACTGAACATGTCAAAAAGTTTTAAAGGACTTTTCAGTGAGGTTCACAAACAGGTAGGAAGCTGAGCAACTGGTGATCCAGTCTGAGAGATCACTGTATTAAATGCAGTGTATCATATGAGCAAGTCTGCAGCACAGCTTGTAACTGCTCCCAGACCTATGTGTACACTGGGGCCAAAAAGAAAAAAATAAAATTAATCTTTAATTAAAGTTAAAACACCATGCTCCGTTGTTGAAGCCAGTTATAAAAACGGCAAGTTTGGACATTTAGGGTATTTCTGCTCTTTGCAGACGATCTGCAAGGATGTTTAACCTTCCACTGTGAAGATGAAGATTGACCTCTTGTATTTGCCCCAAATTCACAGGAGGAAGGCCACAGTCAACTCTCCACTCAGACTCTCTCCCCTTTCCCTTCTCAGTCCCTCACCTACTCCTCCTCCCGGTCCATCCCCCATTCCCTCTCCCAAACTTTCTCCTGCACCCCTCCTATTACTAAACCCTTTCCCATTCTTCCTCAAAAAACCTGTCCCTCTCCACCTCATTTGCCCTATTCCCCTCTCCCCGACACACTCCTCTCCCTTCTCTTGACTGTCGGCCCCTTC
>NC_057736.1:45983337-46002501 GCF_004010195.1 Chiloscyllium plagiosum | reverse complement strand
TCTCTTTCCCTTTCTCCCTCTCTCCCTTTCTCGCCCTCTCTCCCCCTACTCCCTTCTATCCTCTCCCAGACCCTCTCCTCCTCCCCCTACTCCCTTCTATCCTCTCAGACCCTCTCCTCCTCCCCAGACCCTCTTCTGTCCTCTTCCAGACCTCCTTATTCCTCCTCCCTGACCCTCTCAAAGACCCCTCCCAAAACCGATGCCTTTCCATGCCCCCTTCTGTCTACTCAGAACTTCTCCCTCACTACCTCGTGCCCACCGCCGGTTCCTCCCATAGCCTCACCCACTTCCCATCACAGAGGCTGGTGCTGGGTGTTCAGTGTTGGTGTGGGGTCAGGAGTAACGTGAAACAGATGAACAATAACAAATATGGTCTGGTGGAAAGGAGTTGGAGGATGAGGGTTGGAAGAATGTTGTGTGGAGAGGTGGTGGGGATAATCTCTGCTCTGATTCACTGGGAGCCCCTCACAGCTGATCTCTCACCAGTCTCTAAACCAGTGTAGCAGGCTTTAAGAAGAAGAAGACTCAGTTTAACTCAAGGTCACAGAATTCCTGTGTTGACTAAGAGAGCCTGCCTTGGTCTCAAATCCTACGTGACTGACTTGGAACTATAGCTGTTCTGAAGGAGGAGACCCCTACATTTACGTAGCACCTCACAAGCTCAAGCTCCAAAGCACACACCAGTCAATCAATCAGTTTTGAAAAGTAGTCCCTGTTGTCAAGTAGGAGGATGTGGCTGCCAAGTTAGGGACAGCAAGATCCCATAACATGTTTGACAATTGATCAGCTAATCTGTTTCACTGATATTGATTAATTATTGTCCCAAATAAACCCAGAAGAACTTCTCTTCTTCAAATAGTACCTTGGGATCTTTTATATCTGCCCTCGTGGAGAGATGGGATGTTCAGTAGCACTCTTCCTCTCCGAGGAGTGTCAGTCTAGACTTTGTGTTCAGCTCTGGAGTAAGACTTGAAGTCGTATTTTTAAAATTTTTTTGAACTCCAGGGTTGGAGTGGTAGCATTGAGCCACAGCGGCTAGTCTCAGTGTGTTCATAAATGTACAGTAAATCCCAGATGTTCTGAATTCATTATTTTAAACAGTTGCTTTTTGTGTTTCAGTCTCCACTATCACTGTTTGCCGAGAGGAACGATTCATTCTTCAAGGTAAGATCAGATTCCTGGACCCTAACTTTAAAGATGGTCTTTATGGCTATGTTTTGCGACGAATGCCACCAGGCAGGTGGAGCACTGCACCCACTTTGTTCATATTCACAATGACACATAAAAATGAGCTGGAAACATTAAGAATGTCTTCATTTCCACAGTTAGTGGTGACACACTATCCAACCTTGCCCTTCCCTCTTCTCACTGTCAGAATCTAATGAGGAAGTTTGAACTTATAGCTTCAGTAAATGTAGAAAATTAATATCGGTAATTTAAATGTTTTGAGAGTGTTCCTGAAAAGCTGCTGCCCACAAATATTTTTTCACCATTGTACTTCTTGGCTGTCAGCGTCTTTATCAATAAATCATAGTGAATATTTTTCATGCTGCTGCCTGTCTCCTGCATTGGGAACACACACTCTGATCATTTATTCAGGTCATGAAAGGAAAGTGCCTGCTAAAAGGAAAGGAGGGGGGAGTGGGATAATTGGATGATTCTTTGAGATAGCTGGCAGAGACAGATGGGCTGAATGAGCTTTTCCGTCTCAAAATGAACCTGCATTATTATTCACACATGGGTGTGCCCGTATTAAAATTAAAGCCCTTATCTATCACTGTATTAGAGCTATGATGTGGAGGTGCTCGTGTTGGACTGGGGTGGACAAAGTTAAAAATCACTCAACACCAGGTTATAGTCCAACAGATTTATTTGGAAGCACTAGCTTTCGGAGCACTGCTCCTTCCTCAGGTAACTCTAAACACAGAAATTCTGTGTCTTATGATCCTGCTCCACAGCTACCTGATACAGGGTCTACAGTCTGTAAGCTCTAAATAAACCTGTTGGACTATAATCTACTGTTGCACGATTTTTAATTGTAATAGAGCTGTTAAGCCATTTATTTTCACACATTTGTAAAATCAAAATGAATTTTACACAGCTCTGAAACATTTAAATGCTGGGTCATTTTAAGAAGTTCATCATTAATTCACATAATTGTGACTGGTGACACTACATTTGGGCTGTTTGCCCTATTTTGTTCTTGTGTTAATGGTTGGATGTTGCAAAGACTGACACTGAGTTGGGAGGCCTCCAATAACCTCAGAGTTTGACTTTCAAACGAAAGTGCCGACAGACTATACGTTCATTTCCGGCACATTCCTGTGAACAATCCAGGAAAGGATCATTCAAGCACTTTTCTTCTTCAACCTGACTTCTAACCACTTATTCACAATTTGGAGAGTCACAGCTTGTTGGGATTCCTCAGCACTAAGTAGGGTTAATTTTAATTCACCTACTTCATTTTGCAGCCCGCTGCATATTGACACACTGGTTCGAGGGACAGTACTGTTTGGCTGAGACTATCTGAACTAAACATGCCCCAAATCTACATGATGAATCATCAGAATGTTTGGAATTTTGTAGAAAAGTGGTAACGTAGCAGTGGGATTTGGCCCTTTCACCTCTCCAGTCTATTCTTTCATTAATCTGATCACGGCTGACCTACCTGTCTTCACATCCATTTTATCATAAGACCAGGAGATGTCGAAACAGAAATAGGCCATTCAGTCCTTGGGTCTACTCTGCCATTGTGAGATTAAAGGTAATCTGATAATCCTCAACTCCAGAGTTCCCTAATTCCCTTACTAATTAAAAATCTCTCTACCTTATCCTTGAACCTGCTGACAGACAAAGCCTTGACAGTCCTGTGAGGGAAGAAATTATCCTTGTCTCTGTCTTAAATGTGCAACTCTTTATCCTGACATTATTCCCTCTGGTCCTAGACTTTCCCACAAAGGGAAACAACCTCTCTACATCTAGCCTGTCAAGCTCTATAAAAACTTTCTTAAGTAAAGTCACCTATTCATTCTCCAATTAAAACATATTGATTGATAAACCTTATTTTTCTCAAGAGGACATGACAACAAAGGGTGGGTTTGATGTTATAGCTGTATAAACATCTGATCAGATCCCTTCAGAGTATTGCATTCTGTTCTGGGCACTATGCCTCAGGATGTATAGACATAGACGGATCTCTGTGCATATTCGGGGCAGCACGATGGCTCAGTGGTTAGCACTGCTGCCTTACAGCATCAGGACCCAGGTTCAATTCCAGCCTCAGGCGACTGTCTGTGTGGAGTTTGTACATTCTCCCCGTGTCTGCGTGGGTTTCCTCCGGGTGCTCCAGTTTCCTCCCACAGTCCAAAGATATGCAGGTCAGGTGGATTGGCCATGCTAAATTGTCCATAGCATTAGTCAGAGGGAGTTGGGCCTGGGTGGGTTACTCTTTGGAGGGTCATAGAACATAGAACAATACAGCACAGAACAGGCCCTTCGGCCCACGATGTTGTGCCGAACATTTGTCCTAGCTTAAGCACCCATCCATATACCTATCCAATTGCCGCTTAAAGGTCACCAAAGATTCTGACTCTACCACATTCCATGACCCCACCACTCTCTGGGTAAAGAACCCACCCCTGACATCCCCCCTATACCTTCCACCCTTCACCTTAAATTTATGTCCCCTTGTAACACTCTGTTGTACCCGGGGAAAAAGTTTCTGACTGTCTACTCTATCTAATACACCATAGGCTTTCTTACAAGCTCTATCCACCTGAGTGGCAACTTTCAAAGATCTATGAACATAGACCTCAAGATCCCTCTGCTCCTCCACCTTACTAAGAACCCTACCTGAAGAAGGGCTTATGCCCGAAACGTCGATTCTCCTGTTCCCTGGATGCTGCCTGACATGCCGCGCTTTTCCAGCAACACATTTTCAGCTAAGAACCCTACCGTTAACCCTGTATTCCGCATTCGTATTTGTCTTTCCAAAATGGACAACCTCACACTTGGCAGGGTTGAACTCCATCTGCCACTCCTCAGCCCAGCTCTGCATCATATCTAAGTCCCTTTGCAGCCGACAACAGCCCTCCTCACTATCCACAACTCCACCAATCTTCATATCATCTAAAAGTCGGTGTGGACTTGTTGGGCTAAGGATAAGGTTAAAGAGTGAACTAATTGAAGGGTCTAAAGGATATGTCGTGATAAATTATCTATGTACGGGATGATGAATACAAGTTCATAATCTTAAATTAGAGCTGAGCTTTTTAGAGGCATGGCAGGAAGCACCTTCACATTAAGGGGAGTCAAGGTCTGGAACTCATGACATCAAAACGTTCTGAGCCCATGGCATTGGGGAGGGTGGAATTGAATTGAAAATTTCAAAACTGTGGTTGATAGATTCTTGTCAGGCAAGGATACTGAGGAAGATGAGCCTTGGTGGGAAAGTGCAGTTAAAGGCCAGATGACCCACGCTCTCATTGATGGTGATCAGGTTCAAGGAGCTGACCTAGAACACAAACAAAACGTCGAGGAGAAAGTGAGGACTGCAGATGCTGGAGGTCAGAGTCAATGAGTGTGGTGCGAGTAAAGCACAGCCAGTCAGGCAGCATCCAAGGAGCAGGAGAGGCGACGTTTCAAGCAGAAGCTCTTCATCAGGAATGAGGGGGTGGCCCAAGGGGGCTGAGAGATAAATGGGAGGAAGATGGGGCTGGGGGGAAGGTGGGGGTGAAAGTAATAGGTCAGAGCGGATCTGCTCAGTGCCATATCTACATGTTAATAGTATACACAAGGTGAAACCTCTGGAGAATACACATTGCAGTTTATTCCTTTATGTTTAATGTAAGAACAGTACTTTGCTTTCAATGCCCTGTGACTGGATGCAGATTCAGAATTCCAGTGTTGCAACAGAGGCTGGCATTGCTTGTTCCTTCCTTTTGATCCTTATGGTTACTCATGTTGGTTTTCTCTGTTTATAGACATTTTGTGGGAACTGCACTTCTGGATTCCCTGGAGCCCAGGCATTCACCGGAATGAAGGTGGAGCAAATCGAGCATGGGACTCCTGGGGCAGCAGGTGTGGACCACTGTGAAAAGGTCAGTGTGCTCTCTGGGCCCAGCCTTTCAATTACAATCTGTCCAGGAGAAGGCAGTAGTGAGGAAGGGCTAATGCCCGAAGCGTCGATTCTCCTGTTCCCTAGATGCTGCCTGACCTGCTGCGCTTCTCCAGCAACACATTTCCATCTCTGATCTCCAGCATCTGCAGACCTCATTTTCTCTTCGAAGGCAGTAGTGCTCCTACTAGGATTTCAAGCACTGCACCATTTTAACAGCTGCATTTCAGGGAGGTTATGTCACTTTCATGTTTTCAAAGACTTGTCTTCAAAAGTTGACCAAATGCAATGTTGTAACATGTTGCTTTTTCCTTGGTTTTAACTATAACCTTTAGATTGATTTCATTTGAATATTTCAATATTGAGTTACTCACTCTTCAGTCCAAATCATAAACATAAGTTATGAATAGAAGTAATTCCAGCACTAATATTTTGGAATACTGTTTTCTTTCATTCTTCAATCTGAGTGACTATCCTTTGTATTGAGTTATCTCTCATTGTCACCATGTCAACACACCTTTAAGAGACATGTTCATGATGTCATCACTGCATCATAGCATGTGACCAGAGGATATAAAGGTCTTGGACTCCATCATACCTTAGATTACTTGAAGTATGACACTTGTGTGGAACTGCACTGCACTGCACTGCACTGCACTGCACTGCACTGCACTGCTCTGTTGTAACTTACTAGCTTAACCTTACACCAGTCATTTGTGTGCCTGAGGAATGTGATGTTTGTATGTAATCATTAGCTGTATTGATGTCTGGTTTTCTTTCCTTCTTGGGATGTGGGTGTTGTTGGAAAGGTCAGCATTTATTGCCCATCCTAATTGCCCTTCACTGAGTGGTTTGTGAAGGCCATATCAGAGGGCAGTTAAGAGTCCATTACGTTGTAGTGGGGTCTGGAGTCACATGTGGGCCAGACCAGGTAGGGATGGTAGATTTCCTTCTCTAAAAGACTTTAGTGAAGAGGATGGTTTTTTTTAATGATGGTCAATGGTAACTCCATAGTCACCTTCGCTGAGACAAGCTTTTCAATTCCAGATTGATGAACTGAGGTGATGAGATTTGAACCTATGTTCCCCAACTGATTAGCCTTGGGGCTCTGGATTATGAGCCCAGTGACCTTACCATCATCTTGCCCCAAATCTGTTTTCCAAATCTCTTGCACTCTTCAACACCATGTTATCCACATCCAGTTACAGGAGATAATGTGAATGTTGTCATATCCAATAAAACACTCTGCAGGAAGCAAACTCACACCATTTTATTACCTAGAAAGTGTTTTAGGCCATTTTAATTATTTGTATTGGTGGGGAAGTAATGATGGCTCAGTGTTGAGGATGTGAAGGCTGTGAGACCACTAGGAGGGATCTCCCACTATGGATGTTTAGTGAGTGATGGTCTGACCAGGATGGTACGGTCACAAATTGAGCCGTTCCTCTTGTGGAGTAAGTGGCCACATCTTCCCTGAGCCATCTTCAAGCCTGTGAGATTTACCCACAACCTTTCTGTGGAAGGTTGAAACCTGTCACCACTCGGGTCAACCGCTAGGTGTCAGATGGGGATTTTTGTGGTCAACCAGGAGATACTCAGTCGGGAGATGGGGCTGTCTCCGGTTTGTTGGGGGTGGAGTGTGTTGCAGCCGGGGGTACGGTGGCAGAGCATCAGCTGCCTTGGTGTCATTGTTAATGTACCCAGGGCTGGCCTCCTTAAGGCCAGAAAACTTTCCAGAAGCTCTGGAGCCATGTTTGAGACCCAATTTGAACAGAAGATGAACTTTATTTAACTAATTTCCTTTTATTCTTTTTTATAATTCAAAATGACATAGGATTGTGGTGACAAGACACTTTTCACTGTATCTTCCTGGATATATTTGACAATGAAATCATTTATTCATTCATGGTTTGCTGATGATTAGCAAGAAGTTTTTCTCCAGAGTGGGGGATTCAGTTACTCAGGGTCACGAGTCCAAGGTGAGAGGGGAGAAGTTTAAGGGAGTTATGCGTGGAAAGTGCTTTATGAAGAGGGTGATGGGGGCCTGGAACGCGTTGTCAGTGAGGGTGGTCGAGGTGGGCATGATAGCATCAGTTAAGATCCAAGTAGACAGATATATGAATGGCCAGGGAGCAGAAGGATTCAGAGCCTTAGAAAAATGTGACAGGTTTAGATAAAGGTTCAGCCGCATTTATAGTACTGTGTACAGTTCTGGGCGCCACATTACCAAAAGGATGTGGATGCTTTGGAGAGGGTGCAGAGAAGGTTTACGAGGACGTTGCCTGGTATGGAAGGTGCTAGCTATGAAGAGAGGTTGAGTAGGTTAGGTTTGTTTTCATTATAAAAAAGGAGATTGAGGGGGACCTGATTGAGGTTTACAAAATCATGAAGGGTATCGACAGGGTGGATAGAGACAAGCTCTTTCTCAGGGTGAAGGATTCAATAACGAGAGGTCACTCTTTCAAGATGAGAGATGAAAAGTTTAAGGGGGTTACACACAGCTAGTACTTTACACAGAGGGTGGTAGGTGCCTGGAATGTGTTGCCAGCTGAGTACTAGAGGCAGGCACGATAGATTCATTTAAGATGCATCTGGATGGATGCATGAGTAGTTGGGGAGCAGGAGGATACAGATGCTTAGGAATTGGGTGACAGGTTTAGACAGTGGATTTGGATCGGCTCAGGCTTGGAGGGCTGCAGGGCCTGTTCCTGGGGTGTAAATTTTCTTTGTTCTATAAAGGATCTGGATCAGCGCAGGCTTGGAGGGCCAAAGAGCCTCTTACTGTGCTGTAATTTTTCTGTGTTCTTTGTTATTCTTATGAGCATTGTGTGTCATCTGCTGAGCCAGATGTGAAAAAATCCTTTCAGGGACAGTAAGACGAACAAAAGCCGGCTCCTGGCCTCTACCTCCCCTGTCTCCAAATCCTTTAAAAAGAAACAAAACTAGAGCTAAATATTACTAATTGAGGAAACAACTCTAAAACTCCTCTCTGATTCTAAATCCGTGGAAGGAGGAGATATGTATAGTTCAGAGGGGAGCAACACCTTTACCGAACAAGGCAAGCTATCACTCCAAGAATGAAGAACTAACTTGATCTTGGTCATTTTAATACAATCTCTCGATTGCTTTACTCCACAGTGCAAGCAGCAGAGGCAACAGCAAAGCCAGGAAGAACTTCCTAGAATGGAGGAGCAGCTGGTATGTACCGTGTTATACTAGTCTCTCATGCATGTGCGCACATTCCGTATTCCTGAGGTCTTTTGGAGAGATTCTGGATGGTTAAGATATGGGGTGTAGCATTGTCACTGTAGCTGCTCCCATTCCTGTCAGCATCTTTACAGTGAACAGTGGTTAGAATGTGCGACAGGGAGTATCCTGGGAGCAATTGATGGCAATACAGGGTAGACCGTTTAGAACAGAGATGAGGAGAAACTTCTTCACCCAGAGAGTGGTGGCTGTGTGAAATGCTCTGCCCCAGAGGGCAGTGGAGGCCCATTCTCTGGATTCATTTAAGAAAGAGTTGGGTAGAGCTCTTAAGGATTGCGGAATCAAGGGTTATGGAGATAAGGCAGGAACAGGATACTGATTAAGGATGATCAGCCATGATCATATTGAATGGTGGTGCAGGCTCAAAGGGCAGAATGGCCTACTCCTGCACCTATTGTCTATTGTCTATTGCAATAGTGTAGAGGGAACTTTACTCTGTATGTAACCCTGTGCTGTACTATGCTGGGAGTCTTTAATGAGGACAGTTAGAGGGAGCTTCAATCTGTATCTAACTCTCCTGGTATATTCCTGCTCTCTGAGTTATTCATACTGCTGCCATAGACTGTGTTTTGAGGATTGTCACTAACTTGAATATTGTTTCATCTATGTGACTGGCTGTGAGTCTGAGTGACTCAGCCTCCTCTTTGGAGCATCCTGTAAAGGTACTAAAAAGAAACAAAGAGAGCTGTGTCCTTCACCATGAACTTTGCTGCTTTCTGCTGCAGATTGTTCACTCTCCGTACCTTGTCCATCACTATCCACGAAGGTACAGTGCAGCAGAGAAGTAAGTGGCCCCACTGCAGCCAGTAGTGTGACAGCAGAGGAGCGAGATGGAAAAATACTGCTAATCAGAACTATTTGTTGTTGTTTTCCAGCCAAACAATAGAGACTGTGGATATCCAGGATTACCAGGGATGCCTGGTCCTCCAGGTGAAAGAGGGGTGAAAGGAGACCAGGTAAGGCCGCAGGATGTAAAGGCAGATGTTTAGGACCAGCACATTTGAACTACGTATCTGGACTGCTTGGTTATAGTTTAACAAGTGCTTTTTGCTCCACAGTAACAATTCTGTCATTTGTCACCTCAATGTTCCTGGGATCTTTCTTGCCCTCCTCAACCTTCACTTCATTTCCTGCTTCCTTCATTTGAAAATAGGATCAGGAAGAAATCAATGTAACCCTCAAGTCTTTCTGATACTCATTGAGGTCATGGCTGACTTGTATCCTAACTGCCATCCACCTACCCTGGCTCCATAATCCTCAATAACCTTGGTTAACAAACCTTGATCACTCTTTGATTATAGTTATTAATTTAGTGAGTCGCTGCTGCTTTTTGTGGAGGAAATGATCCACACATTTACCACCCTCTACCTGGAGACATGTTTTCTCACTTCTCTCCGGAATGCTCTTGTTCCTTGTTGTTCAGTTCATGGGATGAGTGCAACATACACTGGGGCGGGCCAGCATTTATTTCCCATCGCTCTGGATTGGCTCTGGAGAAGATGGCAATACTTGACACCTTCCGAATTTTCCCACAGCAGAAAAAGTTCCTCTCTCACCAACCTATTGATTTATTTCAAAACTCTAAAAGTCATCAATCAAAGTGTCTCTTAACTTCCTATATTTCAGGAAATACAAACCTTAATACAAGGTCATCTCACCTCAGGCTATCCTTCCAACCCCTATTCCAATTCATTCTCCCACAGAATCCAAAGGTGTCCAGAAGTCAATTACTTCAAAAGTTCCATGCACCAGACTTGTTTATATTACTAATCTACGTTACTTTGTCTAAATACTTTTCTCTTCGACTTGTCTGTTCTCTGGTTTCTCAACAATATTGTTTTTGAAAGAAACACTGAAGCAACTTTTAAGAAACAAGCAAGTTCTTAACTCCCGGCCGAGAAAGGGCTGGGAGGAAACACAAGGCTGCTCAGAGTGAGCACACTGGACATGCTTGAGGCTGTCTTTTGGTGCCGAGAGGGTGAGGGAACATGTGCAGGAAATGGCAAACATTTGAATTTAAACCCTCAAAAAGAACATCAGACATCTTCCCGTAAGTGGAAGAAACCACGGTGTTCGTTCAGATTGCAGCTCCACATTGATATCAGCATCGACAGGCTGAGTCTAGTTTGTATTCAACGCCCGACAGTAGTTTCATCAGCTTGGGTGGGTTTTGGAAGCCAGGTTAGAGAGTTCGTGTTGAAACCTGATAACTCAGGAATGTCCTGAGAGCTAAGGGTAATACATTCTTGTCCTGCTAAATGCTGCTTTGTAAAGTAAATGTGTTTTAAGCTACAGTGATAGATCATTGGGCTATCCTGGAAAGGTAACCAGACCATTTCATTGACCAGTGTTTGAATATCAAGTAATACAGCATGGAAGGATGCCCTTCAGCCTATTGAATCTGCACTGGTTGTTGTACAAGTGTTGAGTTGGTAAATGCACTTTTCTGCACAAAAGTCTGTTGAAAACAGTGCTTGTGAATGATGATTTCAACAGAATAACTTAGAAAATAAATTTGTCTCTTCCTTAAACTTGGGTTTAAAATAATCAGCCACCAGTCCTACTCCTTTGGAGAATTGATAGACCATCTGCTTTGAAATTTTTTAAAAAATGTGATTTTCTTCCCCCTGTCAGGTTTAATAGATTCCATTATCTGAACGGTGATGGTTTGTTTTGATATGAACATTTGGTCGAATTTCAAAGCTAATGAAACCCTTTGCTCAGTTGATGATTGTTGTTCACACGACCAAGAGCATTGATAGATACAAAAGAATGTAATAGTATTGTTTGTGTTTGATGTTGTTTCCAAGTAGATGTTTGTTTTCATAATGTAATGATCATTTAAGAAGATTCATGATTTTATCCAACAACACAAGAGATCATCTTTCTGTACAGTATGAATGACTGTGTATTGATTGGCTGTTCTGTTAAATTGTTAGTTTTTTTTAATTTTAAATCAATTTTCAACGTTTCAAATTACTGTGACATGGTCCTCGAACTGCATAAGATGGAAACTGAGTGAATGGTTATGGGGGATACCTGTAGCTATGGAGGGGACATGGACGTAGATGGGGACAGAGGGGTATTAAGGGTTCGAGGGCGCATAAATGATCTGCAGAGCTTGGCCAGACTCCCTGAAAAGCAAGATAAACCTTCTACCAGTCTGTCTCAGCATCCATTCACCTCAGGCCTCTGAAAGAAGAGGCAGGTCCAAATCATGCCCAGTTGGAAATCTGGAGTGGGTAGTATGGGTGATGTATTGTGGGGTTTGTGGTGAAGGAATGGAAGAAAAGGTCAGGATGGTGGTCGGTGAATTGGAAACTGTGCTGACTTGCATTTCCCAAATCTGAGACGGAAATCCAGTGGCTGGACTTTCCATTCCAGGAATGAAATCTAATCTCTGCTGCAGAAAGTGATTGAGGCCGAAACTTTGAATGTTTTCAAGAGGGAAATAGATATAGTTTTTAGGGCTAAAGGGATCAAAATGGTATGGGGGGAAAGCTGGAACAAGGTACTGAGTTGGATGGTCAGCCATGATCATAGTGAATGGTGGAGCAGGCTCGAAGGGCCGAATGGCCTACTCCTGCTCCTATTTTCTATGTTTCTGAGGTAACTGAGCGATTGTTTTGAAGAGGAGTAGAAGATAGCTGAGTCCGTGGGAAAATGAAACAATGAATAATTAAGCTGTAGAAATTCAAGCTGGTGAAATGTAATTTTAGGATTGAAATCAAAAAACAGTTCATCACGCAATGGGAAGCAGGGCATTAGGATCTTCTTAAATTAATTAGATGGTCCAACTGAGCTTCCTCATTGGTAATTATCTTGTGGCTTCACGCAGAGATGCACAGGGACTGTAATTGTGTAATTTGCGCTAAAATGAACACTTCTCTCTTTCCAGGGGCCTCCAGGTCAGCGAGGGTATGCTGGACCCCCAGGGCCTCCTGTAAGTATTGTTTTAACCTGCTCAGCCTAGACAAGTATAGCTCTTTTCAAAAACAAGCCAATAGAATGTCATTGTTCCTCTAGAGAACATGTTCTCTGTCCAGTCAGTGGGACAAATCATGAAGAAGTATATGGACCGTAAATATTGCCTGTACAGGGCTTCCCTGCTCCTCTGTCATGTACAATTCACTGAGTCATATCAAAGTAAATAAGAAGGGGCTACTTTTAATGGCACTATGGTTATTAAACAGGGGAAACAGGTTTTAGAGATTTGACAATTGAATCACAGTGGAACAGCGCATTTTCTCCCTCACAATGAGTTGTTGACCTCAAGAATGTACCACCTGTAACTCCAGGTGAAGACTAGATCAAATAAGAGCTCACAGGAGGAAGGGGGAGGTTGGGGTCAGTGCACAGCAGCCCAGGAATTGACCAGGGGTTAGTGTCAGGCTGTGAAGGCAATGGGGACACTTGGTGGTGTGGGATGGAAAATCTTTGGACAACACAGTGACTCAATGATTAGCAGTGCTGCCTCACAGCTCCAGAGATGGTTCTATTCCATCCTAAGGTGACTGTCTGTGTGGAGTTTGCACATTCTCCCTGTGTCTGCGTGAGTTTCCTCTGGGTGCTCCAGTTTCCTTCCACAATCCAAAGACATGCAGTTTAAGTGAATTGGCCATGCTAAATTGCCCATAGTGTTTCAAGGACGTGTAGGTTAGGTGTATTAGTCAGGGATAAATGTAAAGTAGTAGGGTAGGGGAATGGGTTTGGAAGGTCGGTGTGACTTGTTGGGCCTATTGGCTTGTTTCCACACTGTAGGGATTCCATGAGTCAGCCAGAGAGTTCCTCGTAAGGCCTGGAGTGGCTATTAGCCCACAAACCTTAACAGCCTGGACGTCTTCAGGCCCACAAGCCCCTGTCTGACAACTTTGACCAAGGTAATCGGGTGAGAAGCCATCGTTCCTCTGCTCAGGCCTCAGGCTGAAATACCATATCAGGGGCCGATGATGCCAGTCTGGGACATGTGTTCCACTTGGCATTGATTGGGTCATGAGGGGGGAGGCAGGGACACTGACCATGTTCAACCAATCCCCCATATTGTTCTACATGACACAGAGTGGGCAGAACAAATTATAATCATAGCCAATGAGTCTTGGTGACATTAGGGAAGAATAGCCAAAAAGCTTAGACACTGATGTGCCGGTGAATATAATGACTGTATATATTCATTACCTTTAAGAAATGTTTGTTGGATTCTTCAACGCCGCCATATCCACATCCAATTTCTCAAATTAGACAGGGTAACTTAAACATTGCCACATCAGATAAAATACCCGGCTGAAGACTAAACCCACATCTGAGTGAATTAGCTTTGCTTCTGAGCTTAGAAGTGCAAGCTGGCCACTTTTTGTGAGATTCCAGAGACCAGCAGAGTGTTGTTGAACCTGTAAGTATCAGCACCATTACGGGAGAGAGGAGAACGTGGGAAGACACACTCGGGGAAAGGTCACAGGTGAACAGAAGAAATTTGTTGTCATATACAATTGTGTAGCAGCAGTCACAAGTGTCAATGCTCAGGAGATAACAAACTCATAATTCCTTACTCTTTACTTAATACCTTTGAAGATTTAGCTTTTGTCCTCCTCCACTTTCTGATGGGATTTTTCACTAACTGAAGATGCCTCTTCCTGTAGGGCCCTCCTGGATTTCCTGGTGGTCCCGGAACCTCAGGTTTGCCTGTAAGTACCTCATGGACAAAATGTCCATTTCATTTTAATGTGGGACTCTTGGGGAGAGAATATGCCCAAATCAGGGGGATGAAGCCTGCAATAAGGTCTTACAAATGATGACCTCACCTGATGACCCATGCAGCCCAGGGGCATGTCACACATTAACAAGCCGTCTTTACACAAGTCTCTGTGTCCTGGGTAGGGATATAGGCCAGGATCTGGATCTTCCTGGTGTCATTGAAACAAAACATTCTGACCCAGGGGAATGGTCCCTCTGCTGATACACCTCGAAGATTAATTGTGTCCAGATTGAGAACGACTGTTTGGACTTTTGCTGGGGCACATTCAAAGATCCCTGGGTCAGAAGGTCCAGCTTGAAATCCCACTTTCCTAGAGGTGTATCTTAATGTAGATTAAAGAAAAAAACTGAAAGAAGTGCCAGTGCTGGAAAGCAGAAGCAAAAACAGAAATTGCTGGAAAAACTCAGCAGGTCTGGCAGCATCTGTGGAGAGAAAGCAAAGTTAACGTTTCTGGTCCAGTGACTCTGCTTCAGGCCTATAAGTAGCAAATGATACTAAATTAGATACAAATAAATAAATCCACTATGTTAAATATAAACCTCAGAGACTTTCAAAGATGTTTGTGCCACTGTGGTAGTGCCCATACCTCTGAACCAGAAGCTCCATATTCAACCTGCCTTGGAAGTGAACCCTCAGCAGTGTCAGAATATTGTGGGGTCAAACTTAGAAACCTCAGCACAGAATAAAGCCTGGCACTACTGTGCCATGCTCAGGGAGTGCTGCACTGTCAAAGATCCCACCTTTCACAGGGAACATTAAAACTGAGCTCATAAATAGGCCCTGAGGTAGGTGTAAAAGAATTCACCGCTTCCCTTGAAGGAAAGAGGGAAAGTTCTCCTAGAGTCATGCCCCAATGTTAGCACTCAACTTGAATACATTTATTGACACTGGTGATGAGTTGTAGAGTTGGGAGCTGGACAGTTATGGGGTAGATTTTAATACACTCACTGTGGTGAATTTGGTGGTTCAAGGTGCCTTCTAATCAGACAGAAAGATGGCAGATGGAGACCCCAACCTGAACCCTAACCCTAACACTAACCTCTGCCCTGAATAAGTCAATGGCAAGAAGCCCATGAACTTCCTCTTGCCCTAAATTAACGAATTTAAGGGGGCAATTCTGTCTTTGCTCTTGACTCCCTGCCCTCAAGAGGCCTACCCCTCACTCCTGCACTTCCCACCATTATTGACCTGTGGTCAGAGTCCATCAGTGACCCTGGGGCTCAGAGTGGGTCCATTACCAACAGCAGCCACCCAGTTCCAGGTACTGCCAAACCATGCACAGCTGCTGCCATCTGGGGGTGGTAACACTCAGTAGATGTCACCCCTCTCCATCCCATTCCCCACCTATGGATTGTTAATCATAGAGGAAAACACATCACTGCCAATTAATTGCAGCCAGTGAGACCTCTGTCACTTTGTGATATATAACTTTTTAACTAAATCTGATTAAAACTATGATGAGGAGGTGCCAGTGTTGGACTGGGGTGGACAAGGTTAAAAATCACACAACACCAGGTTATAGCCCAACAGGTTTAGTTGGAAGTAGGGTCATGACAAAATGCTCTTGTGCTATAAATTCTGTCTTATGGTGGTGCCCCACTAGCTACCTGAAGAAGGAGCAACGTTCCGAAAGCTAATACTTCCAAATAAACCTGTTGGACTATAACCTGGTGTTATGTGACTTTGAACTGTGATCAAAACTAGATATCTAGTCGTTCTTCTTCAACAACTGAATGTAAGCAGCTTAGCAATAATCCTTTATCACAGGAGATTCAGTAACTGTCACCACAGGAGATTCAGAGCCAGTGACTTATCATAGAAACAGAGCTGCAAAGCCCTCACTATTTGATTACAAGTTCTACATCATGTATCCACCGTTCACTTTAATTTTCTTCCCAGCTGCACAGGTCCATGTACAGCAGCAAACTTCAGGAAATAGATACCAATGCCACAGTTGTCATGCTGACTCTGAATACCATGTATAGCACATCAAATATGTACAAACACAACCCTGCAGCTTAGAGAGAAGTTTGGTTTTAGTTACTTGCTCATTAGCATCTTCCCTCTTACAGTGGTTCCTCTGCTGTCTTCTACCTTATCCTGTCATGTCTCCCGTACTCTCCCCTCCACTCTTTCCCTCTCCTGATTTACCCTGCTGCACCCTGTTCTGTCTGACATGCTCTCCCTTCACTTTGTCTCCCTGCCACTCCCATCCCCTCTCCTCTTTACTATCTCTTCTCCCTTCCTCTCCCCACTCCTCCCCTGCTTAGTCCAATTTACCAATGTACCTGACGAGCTGCTGAAGGCAGGTACAAAAAGGAAGGGTATAGAGGAGACCAAACAGGAAGATGAGGGTAAAGCGGATGATGTGATGTACGTAAATTTCACTAAGGTGTTTGGTAAGGTTCCCAAGGTAGGCTATTGCAGAAAATGCAGAGGCATGGGATTGAGGGTGATTCAGCAGATTGGATCAGAAGTTGGCTAGCTGAAAGAAGACAGAGGGTGGTGGTTGATGGGAAATGTTCATACCAGAGTTCAGTTACTAGTGGTGTACCATAAGGATCTGTTTTGGGGTCACTGCTGTTTGTCACTTTTATGAATGATCTGGATGAGGGTGTAGAAGAATGGGTTAGTAAATTTGAAGATGACACAAGGGTCGATAAAGTTAAGGATAGTGACAAATGATGTTGCAGACAGACATAGATAAGTTGCAGAGCTGGGCTGAGAGGTGGCAAATGGAGTTTAAAAGTGGAAAAGTGTGAGATGATTGACTTTGGAAGGAGCAACAGGAATGCAGAGTACTCAGCTAATGGTAAGATTCTTGGTAGTGTAGATGAACAGAGGGATCTCGGTTTCCAATGTGTGAATCCCTGAAAGTTGCCACCCAGGTTGATAGGGTTGTTAAGAAGGCATACGGTGTATTAACTTTTATCGATAGAGGGATTGAGTTTCAGAACCATGAGGTTAAGCTGCAGCTGTACAAAACTCTGGTGCAACCACACTTGGAGTATTACGTGCAGTTCTGGTCACAGCATTACAGGAAGGATGTGGAAGCTTTGGAAACGGTTCAGAGATTTACCAGGATGTTGCCTGGTATGGAGGGAAGGTCTTAGGAGGAAAGGCTGAAGGACTTGAGGCTGTTTTTGTTAGAGAGAAGAAGGTTGAGAGGTGACTTAATTGAGACACACAGGATTTTGGGCAGCACGGTGGCTCAGTGGTTAGCACTGCTGGCTCACAGCGCCAGGGACCTGGGTTCAATTCCAGCCTTGGGGGACTGTCTGCGTGGAGTTTGCACATTCTCCCCATGTCTGCATGGGTTTCCCCCGGGTGCTCTGGTTTCCTCCCACAATCCAAAGATGTGCATGTCAGATTAATTAGCCATGCTAAATTGGCCATAGTGTTCGGGGATATGTAGGTTAGGTGCATTAGTCAGGTGTAAATATAGGGTAGGGGAGTGAGTCTGTGTGGGTTACTCATCGGAGAGTTGGTGTAGACCTGTTGGGCCAAATGGCCTGTTTCCACACTGTAGGCAATCTAATCATAATCAGAGGGTTCGATAGGAGTGGATAGTGAGAGCCTTTTTCCTCACATGGTGATTCCTAGCACGAGGGGGCATAGCTTTAAATTGAGGGGTAATAGATAAAGGACAGATGTCAGACATAGTTTCTTTACTCAGAGAGTAGCAGGAGAGTGGAATGCTCTGCCTGCAATAGTAGTAGATTCTTTAAGGGCATTTAAATGGTCATTGGAAAAAAAAAGGATGACAATACAATAGTGTAGTTTAGATGGACTTCAGATTGGTTTCACAGGTCGGTACAACAGTGAAGGCCGAACGGCCTGTACTGTGCTGTGCTGTAATGTTCTGTGTTGACCTACTTTGATGTAATTGGCAACTCTGGGAACACCTCAAAATGATGTATAGCCAGTGAAGCAGTTGTCTTGTATGGCTATTGTTGTAATATCTGAAACACACTGACAAATTTATACACACCAAGCTCCCAAAAAACAGCAAGTGATAAGGAGCAGATAATGTATCTTGGACAAATATTGGCCAGGACACTAATCCCTCCTTCCCCCCCCCCCTTCAAATAACATCAAGTGACCTTTTATACCCACGTGAGGGGTTCAGTACGGTCAGTGTTTAAGGTGTTCTCCATAAATCAGCACAGCCAGCTTCAGTCTGTCTTTCTGCGCCCAGGCCTCTGGAGTGGGACTTGAACCTCTGGCTCACTGTAGCTGCTGTAGGGGTTATGATGTAGATTTACAAAGGAGTTGTGAGGAAATAGATCCCAGGGATGAATGCTGTATCAGTGTCCCTTCAGTTCAGAGGAGAGGTCTCACTGAGCCAGAGTCAGGGTAAGACCGCAGAAGCAGGGGTAGAATCCCTTCATTTAGCAGCAAAGCGATCTGTCGCCTCTCTGTCACACTATCTTTAATGTTCTCTCAGTGACAGGGCAGTAGTTAAACACAACATTTAGTGGAATATACCTGTGCGCAGATTAAACATTGAGAAACCTACTGGAAGAACAGCAGGGAATTTCATCCAACATCAGATTCTCACTCAGATAAAAGTCATTGTTGAAAGGAGTTAATGATTTTCCTGTTTTAAGAAAATGTTGTTCATCAACAGGGTCTTCAAGGAGAGCGAGGTGCACCTGGGTTAGCTGGACAGAAAGGAGAACAGGTGAGTTCAGTCCTTCGGGGCTCTGATTCTATAACTAACTGACCTTTGCAGTGGTGGCATTACCATCAAAAATGTAACCACACAGCTGAAAATTCATGCTGGTGGGAGTGGACGGGGTGGGGGATGCGGTTTGGCAATGGAAAGAGACAAAAAAAACTGCAGATGCTGGAATCCAAAGTAGACAGGCAGGAGGCTGGAGGAACACAGCGAGCCAGGCAGCATCAGGAGGGACAGGCAGGAGGCTGGAGGAACAAGCAAGGCAGGGCAGCAGCAGGAGGGACAGGCAGGAAGCTGGAGGAACACAGCGAGCCAGGCAGCATCAGGAGGGACAGGCAGGAGGCTGGG
>NC_057736.1:45973357-45983123 GCF_004010195.1 Chiloscyllium plagiosum | reverse complement strand
GGGACAGGCAGGGGGCTGGGGGAACACAGCAAGGCAGGCAGCATCAGGAGGGTCAGGCCGGAGACTGGGGGGGCACAGCACGGCAGGCAGCATCAGGAGGGACAGGCAGGAGGCTGGGGGAACACAGCAAGGCAGGCAGCATCAGGAGGGACAGGCAGGAGGCTGGGGGAACACAGCAAGGCAGGCAGCATCAGGAGGGACAGGCAGGAGGCTGGGGGAACACAGCAAGGCAGGCAGCATCAGGAGGGACAGGCAGGAGGCTGGGGGAACACAGCAAGGCAGGCAGCATCAGGAGGGACAGGCAGGAGGCTGGGGGAACACAGCAAGGCAGGCAGCATCAGGAGGGACAGGCAGGAGGCTGGGGGAACACAGCAGGCCAGGCAGCATCAGGAGGGACAGGCAGGAGGCTGGGGGAACACAGCAGGCCAGGCAGCATCAGGAGGGACAGGCAGGAGGCTGGGGGAACACAGCAGGCCAGGCAGCATCAGGAGGGACAGGCAGGAAGCTGGGGGAACACAGCAGGCCAGGCAGCATCAGGAGGTGGGAACGTCGACATTCAGGTGTAAACCTCCTTCAGGTGGAAGAGCATTGACATGAGGAGCTGGGTATGGCATTGCAATGGGGGCTGAGCATCAGGAGTGCAATGCCTGCATGCTGTATTGTACAGAGGTATCAAGTTCCTTTCTTTCATCATTGATTAACATTACGTTTGCGGGCTCTCCCAGATACCAGCGGCAAATCACCTAGATCCCTGTGCAAACCAGTTGGGATGTTGCTATCTCAATGCACAACCAGTACAGCCAACAGGAACAGAGTGTGGGGAAGGGAACTGCCTGCCACCTCAGAACATTCCACTATGTTTTCATCTGATGACATTGCCATCATTTTGGAAGGAAATGTCTAAGGGGGGAGGGAGAGAGTACAGGACCTGCACTTCAGTTGCCAAGATTGATAGTTCCAAACTTTCTCAATTTGACAGTACCATCTTGGTGGGAAGTGCCTCCTTTAGGTGCAATTTTCATTCCTAGGAGATGGGAGAGGAATGGAATCAAGCTCATAATCCCCAAGAGCAGGTCGGAGGCAGCTGGGTGTCTTGTCAGCCTGCTCAAAAGGCCCACCTCAGTTCTCTGGGACTTCATCCCAGCCAGATGGTTATATTTCAGGTCGTAAAACCTTTACCCCTCCCATGCCCTTCCATGCAACTTCCACAGTGGCAATGTAATGGCAACTCCTGCCCAGTCACACCCAATGGCCCTTCATATACTCCATGCCAACTCATGCCTTTTCCATGCCCATCCACCCTGGGCACACTATGCACTGAACCAAGGAACCCTGTAGTAACAATGCAAATGAGAAGTTGCTTCAAAAAGACCCCGTTTGTAAATTCTTGAAGAAAAGAACTGATGCTTTTATAAATCTATGAAAGTCTTAATCAGATAGACCGTTGAAGTTTCAGTAGCAAACAGAGAACATTTCTGCAGAGGAAGGAGATAGCCTTGTGGTAATGTTGCTGGTCTAGTAATCCAGAGACTGAGGTAATGTTGGCAAATAGTAATTAATTAAAATTCTATAGGTGACCATTAAACTATTGTCAACTGTTGTAAAAGTTCAATAATGCCCTTTAGGGAAGGAAGTCTGCTGCTGTTATCTGGTAACATGACTCCAGACCACTCAAGTGCCAAGTGAAATTGCCTAGCAAGCCACTCATTGCCAGGCTAGGAATAGGTATTCAGTGCTGACTCATCCAATGATGTTCACATCCCATGAATGAATTGAAAGTCCTGCCATATCCAGTCATGAATGGTGGCAGATAATTAAAAAGCTCACTGGAGAAGGAGGCTCCATAAATATCACCATCCTCAATAATGGGGAGTGGAGCACAGCACATTAATGCAAATGATGACATTTGTAACAATTATAGCCAGAAGTGGCCTCCTACAAAGGTCCCCGGCATTACAGATACCAGTCTTCAGCCCATGAAACAGCTGAAAGCACTGGATACTGCAAAGGCAATTGGCCCTATTGCAAAGGCAATAGCAGAATTCCAGCAATTATACTGGAGACTTGTGCTCCAGAACTTGCCACTCCTCTAGCCAAGCTCTTCTAGTACAACTACAACACTAGCATCTACCCAACAATTTGGAAAATTGCCCAGGTATGTCCTGTACACAAAAAGCAGGACAAATCCAACCCAGCGACCCCGTTAGTCTACTCTTGATGATCAGTAAAATGGTGGAAGGTGTCACCAACTGTGCTACCAAGCAGCACCTGCTCAGTGACACCCAGTTTGGGTCTCGCCAGGACCGGTTAGCTACTGACCTTGTTCCAGCCTTGCTTCAAACATGGACAAAAGTTACGAGCTGGAGAGGTGAAGTGGAAATGACTGCCCTTGACATCAAGGCCACACTTGACTGAGTGTAGCATCAAGTAGCCTGAGCAAAACTGGAATCAGTGGGGTTAAGGGGATCAACCTCTGCTGGTTGGTATCAGACCTGGCACAAAGGAAGATGATTGTGGTTGTTGGAGGTCAGTCTTCTCAGCTCCAGGACATCTCTGCAGAAATCCCTCAAGGTGCTGTCCTAAAGCAAACCATCTTCATCAGTGACCTTCCCTCTGTCATAAGGTCAGAAATGGGAATGTTCACCAATAATTGCACAATGTTCAGCACCATTCTCTGCTCCTCAGATGCAGAAACAATTCAGGCCCAAATACAGCAAGAACTGGCCAATGTTGAGGCTTGGGCTGATAAGCAGCAAGTAAAATACAAATCCCACACCATCTCCATTTTAAAAGAGAATCTAACCATTTTCTCTTGAAATTTATTGGAGTTGTAGGATTTTGACAGTGACAGTGAAGGAATGGCAATATGGTTCCAGTTCAGGATGGGTTCCCGTGGTAACCAGAAGAGACAGATTTTAGATGATTGCTAAAAGAATGAGAGGTAACCTGAAGCTAAATTTGTGTGCTCTCTGAATTGTTATGATAGGGAGTGCACTATCTGAATGACTGAGAGAAGCAGATTCTGTAATTATCTTATAGAAGGGAATTGGATAAACACTTGAGGGGAGTCATTAGCAGGACAATGTAAAAATGACAGAGGAGTAGGATTAATTGTTCCAATCGATGGGCTTAATATTCTCATGCTTCATCAGCAAAACCTATCCTGCCCACTGCTTGATGATCAGACGTACTACAGAGCTCCTCAAGCGGCTACTCCCTCTGTTTCCTGGGTCGCATTACCACGACAGGCTCTCATGGGTAACCAGTAGCTGCTGTCCACTCTGTAGCATCACCTCATTCACAGTGTTTATAGAGAAGCCTTGTGTTTATTTGTTGTATTCCTTCACTGTCGCTGAACATTCTTCACCAGTGTCCTTTAAAGGTTGCTTTGTGAAGTTAGACCCATCATAGCCAGCTGGACTAACCATGTTGTGTTGTCTTTGTCTCCTAGGGTCCTATTGGCCCTGCCGGATACCCTGGATCATCAGGAATGCCTGGACTCTCGGTATGTCTCCCGTGAGGAGCATCTGAAATGCATAAAGTAACTGGATTTCAGTCTAGGATAGATTGGGACACAGTGAGACTCTTGAAATAGATCGCGGGTGCACCAAGCTCTGTATACAACTCAGACAATGCTTCAAATAGTAGAATGCCCTGCTATAGGGAACTGAACCATCTTTAGCCAGACTTTCATCCAATTGGGCTCAGGTGCCCTAGCTCAAAACTGTAGGTATGAATATAATAGGAAGGTGTGATCAGGAATGGCCTGTAACACCCTTCTGTATTGTGTACAGTTCTGGTCACCACACTGCCAGAAGGATGTGGATGCTTTGAAGAGGGTACAGGAAAGGTTTACCAGGATGTTGTTTGCTATGGGGGATTTTAGCTATGAAGAAAGATTGGCTAGACTGGTTTGTTTTCACCAGAATGCAGGAGGTTGAGGGGTGACCTCATAAAAGGTTATAAGGTTGCAAATGGCATGGATAGAGTGGAAAGTATGAAGCTTTTTCCCCAGAGTGGAGGGGTCAATTACTAGGGGACACAGGTTCAAGGTGCGAGGGGGAAAGTTTAAAAGAGATGTGCAAGGCAAGTTTTTCACTCACAGGGTGGTGAGAGCCTGGAACGTGCTGCCAGAGGAGGGGGTAGAAGCAGACACAACAGCAGCATTCAAGAAGCACCTGCACGAATCCATGAATAGGAAGGGAAGAGAGGGATATGAATCCTGTAAGTGAAGGCAGTTTTAGTATGGAAGGACAAAATATGTCAGCGCAGGCTTGGAAGGCTGAAGGGCCTGTTCCTCCTGTGCTGTATTATTTGTCCTCCCAAATGGCTTGTAACATCCACTGGCGTTTGGTCACATGTCAACAACAGATCATTGGGTCAGATTTTGACAGCGGCGGACATTTCTGAAACTACCTCGAGGAAAGGAGGGTTTTCACTTGGCGTGCTCCGTGAGATTGAGTGCTGCTGCTGATACATGGAAACTGTTTCCTGCCTGGACTTTGTTGGACAGAGCTATTTATCAGTAGCTGTTCAAGTTTCATTCAGACCACCCCATATCCCATAGGATCAAGTCAACAAATACAGCAAGACATTATCGATAAATCAATATTAAACTCTATAATAAAGACTATACATTGGACTGGTAATGGTGAAACATGGTGTTTCCAAGTGTTTGTTTACCCCACATCAGGGCTTCCCTTATATTGATAGAACAGCATGGAAGGAACTTTACTGTGTAACTAATCCCACACACACCGGTCCTGGGCATGTTTGATGGGGACAGTGTATAAGGAACTTCAATTTCAGTTTAACATAACAGAGAGAGAGCTTTAGTTTAGCAATGCAAAAGGTGCTTGACTCTTATCTGACCCCCTGTAGTCCCTTTGCTGGAAGTCATTGATAGGGCAGTGCAGGTGAAGTTTTACTTTCAGTTTAAAGAGTAGAGGGAGCTGTACTTTGTATCTAACCTTGTACAGAATCTGTTCTGGAAGGGTTTAATGGGGCCAATCTAGAGGCAGCTTTAATCTGTATGTAATCCCGTGCTGCCTCTGACCTGGGAGTGTTTGATGGGGACAATGTAGAAGCAGCTTTACTCTGTATCTAACCCCATATTGTCCCTGACATTGGAGTATTGATCGGGACAGATTTGAGGCAGCTTTACTTTGAATTTGTAGGAGTAGAGGGAGCATTAACCTTAGCTTTATGATTGGAGAAAGGGAAATAGTGCGGCAGTGCTATTGCATTTTAAGGCTGATAGTGTTAAGTCACATTTGCTAGAAGCTAGGGAAAGAATGAGGGAAGACATGGAGTCATATCTATATATGGCTTAAATGATGAACAATGTCACTGATTGGATTATGGTCAGGTGCCTCGTGTGAGAAAAGGAAGAGTTAGAAGAGGACTGAAAAGATACAAGGTTTTCTCAATAGCTGATCAGCTGTTGTCCAATACTGAGAACATTTGTACATTGTGCAAAATTTGTTCTGTAATCATTAAAATGGCTGATGGTTATATTATCAAACTGATGTCACGCTCACACCCTCTTGACAATGACCATATGAGTTTTGGGAATTGTGGTTGCCAAGTAGCTATAGATCTTACTTGGTAATGTCAAGATGTCTTTGTGTTGCATGGTCAGCCAGTCCATCAGTTTATGGAGTAAACTTCACTCATTCCTGAATACTGCCATGTGAAAGATAGCCCCATACACACATTTCTGACTTTCTTTCAGGGCCTTAAAGGAGAGCGGGGCTATTCGGGTCCTCCTGGAGAGAAGGGCGAGTCGGTAAGAGCAAAATTAGAAATAAGGACCAAGAATCAGTGGCAGCCGACTGTGTTCCCATAGCATTTCTTGGACTAAATGTGTTTTAAACTGTGTTTCTCATTCCGTCACATATTCCTCTCAGACATTCTTTTTGTTTCTCTCTCTCTCTCTGCCTCGTATTTTGTTTTCCAAGATGCAGAGGAAAGATATCTTCTCCTACTGGAAGTGAAAAAGGAACATAGGGGTTTCTGGTCAGGCTGCTTAATGCTTGCTATGAATAGCAGGATAATGTACAGAGAATGCTTGACCCTATGCAACTTCATGATTGCAACCTCTTGGAAAAAAGTGGTAATTGGTCAAGACAGGCAGTGTTTCTGGTTAGCCAAGTCAGGATCTTATTTAAGAATGCAGCAACTGGAGTCTCAGTGTAAATGGACCAATAACTAACCTGACACCATTTTACAGGCCCGACCAACCTGTTTAAGCAACGTGGTGCATTCATATCTTCCCAACGCAGGATCCAACCTATTTGGCCCCTGGTATGAGAATGTTTCATGCTGAATACTGTGGTGAAATGGTGGTGAAACAGAAACATCATTCAACTAGTGATCCAGATACTCCGGCTAATGCTGAGGGGACTAGGGTTCAAATCCCACCGGGAAACTCAAATTCATAATAAATCTGGACTCCCAAAGCTCGTTTTGGTCATTGTGACCACAACATCTACCGTCATTTGTTTTAAAAACATGCCTGGTTCTCTAATGTCCTTCAGGGAGGGAAATCTGACATTTCTACCCGACCTACTATCCATGTAACTCCAGGCCCACGACATTGTGATTGGCTCTGAATGGTCCTCTGGAAGGACTAGCAAATCAAGGACAATAAGGGAATGGATAACAGATGTTGGTCTTTCTCGATGTTTGAATCTAGTTAATATCTATTACTTTTCTCAATGTAGAGTAGAGATAGTTGTAGATTCTAAATTAGTTCAAGCAGTTTATTCACTTGAAACATTTTAAAACTTTATAGGATTAATATGTAGTGTTAGCTGGGAGCAGCATCTCATCTCTCAAGAATTCTTTCTCTCAGCCAGTCAGGAGTCAGTTGCTTCATTTGTTAGCCACCTATTTCTACCCTCCAATCTGATTGACAGCTTCCCATTTATTTTGTTCTCTCCTGCAGGGCCCTCCTGGTATCCCTGGTCCCCAAGGCCCATCGGGCCCAGTGGTGAGTATCTTCTGAAATCCATTGAATATTGATAGATCAGTAATAAACTACAAGCTAGATCAAACATTTAAAAATGGGCTCAAAGAGGGAAGCCAGCTAGTTCCAGTGCTCTATTGAATTAAACCAGCCGTACTGGGCAAGTCAAAGGGACTGACTATCGAGCTGAGTGGTGGACAGTGAAGAAGAGCCAATAGGAAACATTTCATAAATGAGGTAGCTGTTAAAAACACCCAATGTAAATCTCATACCAAGGCAGATATTCTGTTAATCACTGTTGATAGTGTGTGATATTTAGCCCAGTCTCCAGGATATTAAGAGGGTGGACTCAGCTTTGAATGTCCCCTCTCCATCCCCTCAGGATGAGATTTCCTGTTTGTACTGGCTGTTCAAGCTTCCTAAAGAAGTTTGAACATGTGGGTTAGGATAATGGGGGTCTGTCAGTGACTGAAACCCCATCCCAGACATGTCACTGACTTTAAAACCCAAGAATGAACTTTGATTTATTAAGCCCCTGTTAACATCTTCACAAAGTCCCAAAGTATTTCGCAGCCAACAAATTACTGCTGAATTGTTATTGTCAATGTTATACAGAGAAAGACAACAGCTCATTTGCTGTTGAAATAGCACAAGATGGGGTTTTGACCTCATTTAACATGTCAAATTGTGGTGCATTCTCCAAATGGCACTGTTGTGTCAGTCTGCGCTACAAAGGCAATGTCTCTGGACCATAAGCACAACCTCTGGGTTTCAGAAGTAAAAGGGTGAGACCTGACCTTCTCCGACCTTGTAACACTGAGCCATGGAGAGAGAGGACAAGGCCACATCTGCAGCAAACTTCCCCACAAATGTAGCTGAGAGCATGCACCCTGAAAAGATTTGGACACAATTCGAAATCTATCGTCTCAAGACATTACCTTGTAGCATTTTTATATCCCAAACACAATTTTATTTCCTAATTCAGTGTATCCAGACACCAAGTCTAAATCTGGATATTTTATCAATATTTTAATCATCAGATCGGGTACAACTATCCTGTTACATGATACAGGGGCAAGGAGTTGCAATACCTCAGTTACGTTCTTGGGGAAAAGCTATTTGGGAACTGGGAACATGCCGAGGCCCTGGATTGGGTAATCCGGTGGCAGCACAAGTTAAAAAGAATTGGCAGGTTCTCTTCACCGATTTCCTGGCTCTGATTCAGCAAGAAAACTGGCTTCCAGTCAAACCTCCAAATGCACTGATAGGGTATTGGAGGCAGTAGAACAGATGGGAGTACCGTACAGATAGGCCTGAGGACCACCCCTTCACCCACACCACCTATTTTGTTATCTTACTTTGTGGGCGGCACGGTGGCACAGTGGTTAGCACTGCTGTCTCACAGCGCCAGAGGCCCGGGTTCAATTCCCGACTCAGGTGACTGACTGTGTGGAGTTTGCACATTCTCCCCGTGTCTGCGTGGGTTTCCACCGGGTGCTACGGTTTACTCCCACAGTCCAAAAATGTGCAGGTCAGGTGAATTGGCCACGCTAAATTGCCCATAGTGTTGGGTAAAGGGGTAAATGTAGGGGAATGGGTGGGTTGCGCTTCGGTGGGTCAGTGTGGACTTGTTGGACCGAAGGGCCTGTTTCCACACTGTAATGTAATGTAATCTAATCTAATCGGGGCTAATGATTAACATGGAGATGCTGTTTTTGCATTATGGATCTATATTGTCTGTGTAAAGGCCTTAGTTTAGCATTTCACTGAAAAGACAGCACCTCTCAGAATTCGCACTCCCTCAGTATTGCACTGGAAACAGCTTTGATCTTCTGCTCAAGTATCCGGAATGGGACTTGAAGCCAGAGACAGGGATTCTACCACTGAGCCACAGCTGTATTATCATCCATGATGTGAAACCCTTCTTATTTTTTCTTGATAGGGCCCCAAAGGTGGCACAGGATTACCTGGTTCACGAGGAGAAAAGGGAGATCAAGTAAGTGATGCTTCCAGTTGTGATTTTGACTCTCCTGAACTGATCTCCCAGAGGGAAAAGCAGCAGTAAAACATTAGCCAGTAATACTTGAAAATGAGCATATCAGTTCTACTGGAGTTCCATTTGGAAATATACAAGTGGTGCCAGTATGCTTCTCCTAGCTGTTTTACTGGTTTAGGAGAGGTGATGGCACCGTGCCCTTGTCACAAGATTAGAGACCGACAATCCCAGGCTAATGTTCTAGAGATATGTTTCAAATCCACTGTGGTAGATGGGGACATTTGAATTGCAGAGTAAATTCATGAGCTGGCCTAGTGGTGACCATTTAACCACTGTCTACTGTAATGAAAGCCTATCAAGGGGAATAATGTTCTCTAGGAAAGGAAACTGCCATCCTCATCTGATCTGGCCTTCCTGTGATTCCAGACCCACAACCATGTGGTTGTCTCTTAATTGATCTTTGGGCAATAAATGCAATGCCCACAACCCATGAATGAATAAAGCTTCAATCTTGGATAGACTTGTAGCTAAATTCTTCCACTTCAAAATTCTCGTGGCCAATCAATCCTATGGATTGTTGGTTAGAAACTCCTGGATCCCGTGCGCTGTGTTTTAACCTACAGTGTCAGTACTGATGACAATCTCCTGCTGAAGATATTGGTCACAGTGTGTCATTTCTCCTTCCCAGGCTGTCCAGAGCTTCCAACTATGAGAATACATCAAAGAACTGAGATTGCTGGAAATCTGAAACAAAAACAGAGTTAACATTTCGAGTCATTTGACTCTTCTTGCGAACTGAT
>NC_057736.1:45972437-45972857 GCF_004010195.1 Chiloscyllium plagiosum | reverse complement strand
GGTCAGACAGGGGGTGAGCGTCGTGGTCGGACATGGAGTGAGCGTCGTTGTAGGACAGGGAGTGAGCGTCGTGGTCAGACAGAGGGTGAGCGTCGTGGTCAGACAGGGAGTGAGCGTCGTGGTCAGACAGGGAGTGGGCGTCGTGGTCAGACTGGGGGTGGGCGTCGTGGTCAGACAGAGGGTGAGCATCGTGGTCAGACAGGGAGTGAGCGTCGTGGTCAGACTGGGGGTGGGCGTCGTGGTCAGACAGAGGGTGAGCGTCGTGGTCGGAGAGAGGGTGAGCGTCGTGGTCAGACAGGGGGTGAGCGTCGTGGTCAGACAGAGGGTGAGCGTCGTGGTCAGACAGGGGGTGAGCGTCGTGGTCAGACAGAGGGTGAGCGTCGTGGTCAGACAGGGAGTGAGCGTCGTGGTCAGACAGGG
>NC_057736.1:45935679-45966766 GCF_004010195.1 Chiloscyllium plagiosum | reverse complement strand
CTGCAACATTTAAGAGGCATTTGGATGGGTATATGAATAGGAAGGGTTTGGAGGGATATGGGCCGGGTGCTGGCACGTGGGTATAGATTGGGTTGGGATATCTGGTCGGCATGGACAGGTTGGACCGAAGGGTCTGTTTCCATGCTGTACATCTCTATGACTCTAAGCACAAGGACAAAAGACAGGAAATCAGCAGCATTCTGAACTCTACCCTTCCTGTGATTTTGTTAGGGGCCAATCGGTTTCCCAGGGAAGTCTGGGCCACCTGGACCCCCAGGACCTTCTGGTGAAAAGGTAAGTGCATTCTGATGCAACCTGCATGTGATGATCTGAGCAATGTTAGGTTTTTATTGGGTAGGGATGTATAAAGTGCCAATCAACCATGAAAATGTGTGGCCGAACAGGGCTGCATTTACCTTTGCTCCAAAGCTGTACTACAGCATATACCTATGTGAAGCTTTGTAGCCAACCTTTGCAGCTCAACGAGATCCTACTCTCCTATGAGAAGCTTGAGAAAAGAAGCCATGATCAACAAGGTGCTGTAATGGTCTCTGTCCCCAAGCAGGAATGTGGAATGAACACACATCGATTGTCGCTCTCATTGATGAAAATCACATCACACCAGGTTATAGTCCAACAGATATATTTGAAAGCACAAGATTTCAGAGCTGTGCTCCTTCCTCAGGTAGCTAATGGGGCAGGATATATAGGACACAGAATTTATACATAAAAGATCAAAAGTGTCATACAACTGATATGATGTATTCGACAAACCTAGATGGCTGTTAAGTTTTTAAACACTTAAAATGGGGATGCAGGTTTCAATTGATTAATATGCCTTCGAAAGATATATAAAACCAACATACATGGATGTTCTATCATACCAGGCAATGGGAACCTATCTGGCTTTGACGAGGGCATCTTGAAACCCATTGTACAGGGCACCCCCAGTAATAGTGAAAGGATGCTTGTCAGACTGGAGGCCTGTGACTAGTGGAGTGCCTCAGGATTCGGTGCTGGGCCCCTTGCTGTTTGTTATCTATATCAATGATTTGGATGAGAATGTACAAGGCATGATTTGTAAGTTTGCAGATGACACTAAAATAGGAGGTAGCATGGACAGTGAGGAAGGTTATCAGAAATTGCAGCAGGACCTTGATCAGCTGGGGAAGTGGGCTGAGAAATGGCAAATGGATTTTAATAAAGATAAGTGTGAGGTGTTGTATTTTGGAAATAAAACCTGGAGATTCATGGTGTATAGTAGGACCTTAAGGAGTGTAGTGGAACAGAGGGACCTTGGAGTTCAGGTGCACGGTTCTCTGAAAGTGGAGTCACAGGTAGACAGGGCAGTGAAGGAGGCTTTTGGCACACTGGCCTTCATCAGTCAGGGCATTGAGTATAGAAGTTGGGAAGTTATGTTGTAGTTGTACAGGACGTCCGTGAGGCCACACCTGAAGTACTGTGTTCAGTTTTGGTCACTTTGGAAGGATGTTATTAAACTAGAAAGAGTGCAGAAGAAATTTACAAGAATGTTGCCAGGACTCAGGGGCCTGTGTTATAGGGAGAGATTGGACAAACTGAGACATTTTTCTTTAGAGTGTAGGAGACTGAGAGGGGATCTTGTAGAAGTGTATAAGATCGTATGATGGTGAACGCACTCAGTCTTTTTCTCAGGATTGAAGAATTGAGGACTAGTGGGCACCAGTTTAAGGTTAAAGGGGCAAGAATAAAAGGGAACCTGAGGGGCAACTCTTTTACACAGAGGGTGATACACGTATGGAATGAGCTGCCAGTGGAAGTGGTTGAGGTGGATACATTAGCAACATTTAAAACACATTTGAACGAATATATGAATAGGAAAAGTTTAGAAGGATATGGGCTAAGTGAGGAAAATGGGGTTAGCATTGAGGAACATTTTGGTTTGCACACACCAGATTGGGCCAAACGGCCTGTCTCTGTGCTGTCGGATTCTATGACCTCAGGTTATCACAAGGCAGGGACTTGAAAGAAATTCGGGGATTTACATATTAATCAATTGAAGTCTGCATTTCCATTCTAAGTGATTAAATACTTAACAGTCATCTAGGTTTTTCTAATACATCGCATCATTTGTATGATACTTTGATCTTTTACTTATAAATTCTGTGTTTGATGTACCCTACCCCAGTAGCGCCCTGAGGAAGGAGCAGGGCTCCGAAAGCTTGTATTTTCAAATAAACCTGTTGGACTATAACCTAGTGTCGCGTGATTTTCAACTTTGTCCACCCCAGTCCAACACCAGCACCTCCACATCATCATTCATTGGTATCATTGCACAGAGAAAAGCAGAAAAGCAGAACTGCAGGAGCAAGTGGGGGATGGGTGGCAAGACCAAAGGCCAGAGGGCAGAACAAGGCCAGGAATGGTGGAACCCCAGAAGGGAGCAATGGGGAAAACCTACTGAGTTGTAGAAGAGTTCAGAATAGAAAGCTGAAAAGGATCAGCCATGGGATAAGACAGTCTCACTGCAGTGACTGAGTTAATGGACAGAAAAACATGACCCAGCATTTTGTACGTATCCAGAAAGGCTCTTACACAGAATGGAACATTTTGTTTTCCTTTCACCAAATCACCATGATATTTTTCCAACTACTAGCCATTACCAGTAAATCGCTCGTGTTACCAATTAAATACTTACATGCAAAATCCATTACTGGCAAAGCAAATGATCAAAAGTGAGGGAGCGATAGAGAAAGCAGGAAAGGGGTAAAGTCAAACTGGAGTTGGAGGGGGTGAAATAAAGTCTGTTTCAGTGACGCTGCCCATCACTCTTTATTTGACCTAGGTTTCTTACTTATCAGTGCTTTGTTACAAAAGATATGACCTTTAGCAGTCAATATGGCCATCCCTTGTGAGCTGTTTGTCAGAATCAGATTAGTTACAGTATCAGTCAGATCAGCCATGGTCTTCAGAAATGGCAGAGCAAGCTGAAGGGGCCGAATGGCCTCCATTGCTCCTTCATAAGTAGAATGTGAACAACAGAATGAAGAACCCATCTCCAACAAGTGTGGTCCAGTGTGAACTCCCTGCGAGCTGTGTGGAAAAGGCTGTGGTGAGTTGTGCCTTACACGTTGGTCAATGGTCTTCAGTTTAACTGAGGAAAGGTTTGATGACTGGCCTAAGTCTGGTATGAGAAAGGAGCAACTGGAGGGGCTGGGCTTTTTTTTAATCATATAATCCTAGAGTATGAAAGCCAGCCATTTGGCCCATCAAGTCCACACCAACCCTCCAAAGGGTAGCCCAGCCCTGTAACCTTGTTTTCCCCATGGCTAATCCACATAGCCTGCACATCCCTGGAAACTATGGGGAAACTTTACCATGGCCAAACCACCTAACCTGCACATCTTTGGATTGTGGAAAGAAACCAGAGCTCCCGGAGGAAGAAACCCACGCGGACACAGGCAGGATGTGCAAACTCCACACAGGCATTCGCCAGAGAGTGGGATCGAACCTGAGTCCCTGGCATTGTGAGGCTGCAGGGCTAACCACTGAGCCACCATGAGAGAAAGTGAGGACTGCAGATGCTAAAGATCAGGGTTGAAAAGTGGTGGAGCTAGAAGAGCACAGCAGGTCAGGCAGCATCCGAGGAGTAGGAGAATCGACATTTCGGGCATCAGCCCTTCATCAGGAATGAGCCACCATGCGATTGCTGTAAGTAGGGAGTCCACCTACCAATGAGTGGCCTATGTTTCTGTTCTGTGTTACAGGGCAATGATGGGAGTGTGGGTCCAGTCGGACCAACTGGCCCTCCAGGCAGAACTGGACCTCCAGGACAACAGGTGAGTGCTATTCCCGCTGGCCCCTTTTTTTTGTGCTGGCCTTTATAACAGAGATATGGTGTACAAAAACTCAGAAGCTCCACTGAACTTTCCTAAATCACTGCTTAGTTCACAGCTTGGGAGGTTGCATCAAGATGAGGATATCAGAGTTTAGGAAGGATGCTGAGGCCTTGGAAGGGGGTGGAGAGATGTTGATTGGAATCGGACCAGGGGTGTAGATCTTCAGAAATGCGGTGAGACTGGAAAATTTGGATTTGTCCTGTGGAATTCTGTGCCACAGAAATTGGTTGGAGCCAGAACATGCAATGTTTCCAAGGAGTTAGATACAGCTCATTGGACCAAAGGGATCAAAGCATATGGGGAGAAAGTGGGAACAGAGTCTGATATGGATGATCAGCCATATCTTATTGCAAAGGGCTGGATAACCGACTCCTGCTTCTATTGTCTATGTTTCTCCTTCTGAGTGGAGAGAGTTAAGGGGAGATTTTGTGGAAGTGTTCAAAATAGTGAATGATTTTGTCAGAGTAAACCAGAAAGCACAGACTGAAGATCGTGAATGAGAAAACCAGGAGGGTTAATGGCTTTAATTCAAATATCAAAGTGATCTGGAATGCACTGTGCTACCTGAAAGGTTGCTTGTTGCAAGTTTAATGATAACTTCCAAAAAGAAATTAGACAAACCCTCAAAAAGATGAAGCTTTGCAGAACTTTGGTGGAGATACAGAGAAATGAAATAAATTGGATAGGCACAGGTATAGTGGAGTAAAAACAATGACTGCAGATGCTGGAAACCAGATTCTGGATCAGTGGTGCTGGAAGAGCACAGCAATTCAGGCAGCATCCAACGAGCAGCGAAATCGACATTTCGGGCAAAAGCCCTTCATCAATGGTCTTGTTTATGCCATATCATTGTGTGATCTTAACTTAACAAAGGTTACTGATGGTCAGTGACTTGATTTGAATCCCTTGATATTGTTCAGGTCAGGAAGAGTTTGTCCATCCAGAGATCAAAGAACAGATTTGGGGTTCTCCTGATCAGTCCCTGAAACTCAGTGGAAAGCTGTGTTAGCACAGTTTCTCCTTCAGGTTTTTAACATCACATGCAACTGGACCCATGGATATTTTAATTCTAGATTTTATCCAAAGCTAAAACAAATGACAGAAATTCGGTGTCTCAATCCAAATATTCATCCAGACGATCTCAATGATGAGGGCTGGGAGTGCGGGGTAAGGCTGGATTTTATTAGCTGCCCACTTGCAGGAAAACAAGGGGCAGAATCTGTAATTTAGGGCATTGTGCCATGCACACTGCGCATGCCCTCATTACCACATCACTAGCAGCAGCAGAGGCAGTGACTGGGCCAATTGAGGCCCTTCACTCGGCTTTGCCCCTGCCATAGGAGAGGCCTGTACCCACTGTGCAGCCAGCAGGTTTGTAAATGCTCAGCGAAAGGAGGGGCAGTGTTTCCTTTCTAGATCCCCGATCAGAGAGCTCCACCTCCCCCAGAGTTTACCCACCCCCACGTCTACCTCCTCCCCATTGCTTTAAACAGTGTGCCCCTACCAGGCCTAGCAGCTAGCCCTAGTGAGTTTCTGCACTTACCTGGGTGCCAGGGCATCCTAACCCTAACCCTAACCCTCACCCTATCATATTCTTTTCCGGGTCTCCTGCCATACCAGCAGTTTGCCTACTGTTCCTGATGGTGCCTCTGAATGGTTAGCAATTCCGTGAGGCTTTCACCTGGACAGGGACAGTTGTCTCAGCTCATAACAGCTCATTTTCTAAACTGGGCTCCTAATGAAGCGTTATAACCTCACTCTGGCATTTTTGCGAATTTACATCCTGTTTTAACGTTTTGTTTTGAAAATGCTGGTATCTGTAAAAGTTGGTGGTCGGTCACCTCAGGTGCAGACTGATACCAACAGCATGGGGTCAGTTTGTGCACCAGCTGAAGTTACCATGAAGGACTCTGCTTCTAAACCTCTCCCCTCGCCTGAGCTGTGGTGCCCCTCAGGTTCAACCACCGTCGGTTGTCTGTCTCAAAAAAGACTGCAGCCCTACAGTCCAGAGCCAAGAACAAAGAACAATACAGTACTGGAACAGGCCTTTTGGCCCTCCAAGTCTGCGCCCTTCTGTACTAAAACTGTTTTCACTTACAGGACTCATATCCCCCTATTCCCTTCCTATTCATGTGTTTGTCCAGATATTTCTCGAATGCTGCTATTGTTTCTGCTCCTCCAGCAGCGCATTCCAACCACTACCACCCTTTGTGTGAATAACCTGCCTCGCACAGCTCCTTTCAAATGACCCTTTCCATACTTTGAACCTGTGTCCCCAAGTAATTGACCCCTCGACACTGGGGAAAAGCCTCAAAACTTCCATTCTATCCATGCCATTCACAATCTTACAAAGTTCTTTCCGGTCGCCCCTCAACCTCCTGCGATTCAGTGAAAACAAACCCAGTCTACCCAACCTTTCTTCACAGCTGAAATCCTCTATACCAGGCAACACCATGGTAAAATTGTATTGTACCCACTCCAAAGCATCCACCACACTACCCCACTCCTTCTGGTAGTTTTGTGACCAGAACTATATGCAATATTCCAAGTGTGGCCTAATTAAAGTTCTATAAAGCTGCAGCATAACTATCATTATACTCAGTGCCCCTTCTGATGAAGGGAAGCATGCCTGAGACCATTTGTACAACCTTATCTACCTGCGCTGCCAGCTTCAGTGATGTGTGGAACTGTTCACCCAGATCCCTCAGCAAATCAATTTTCCTAAGGGTACTGCCATTCACTACATAGTTTCCACCCGTACTTGACCCTCCAAAATGCATCAAATGCAATAGGACTGTGACACCTTGACTGTTAAATGTGACCATGAAGTGTCAGATTGTTGTAAAAACTCAACTGAATCACAACATCCTCAGTCTGCTGTATGTCTGACTTCAATCCTATCCCTTCTATAGGCACTCTGTTGCTTCAAACCCAAAACAAGGCCCACCATCATTAGGGATGGTGTACAAATGCTTATCAAGTATCAGCATCAAGTTACCCAGGTCTGGGTCATGAGTAATTAAATGCAGTGTATAACCCCTAACTTGAAACCATCCTTCAATTTGCCAGTTTGATATTTTGACCATATCAAAATGTTATACAGTCTCCACTACCCTTTTGAAATTAAAATTCTGCAGATGCTAGAAATCTAAAGCAAACACAGAGAATGCTGGAGAAACTCAGCAGGTCTGACAGCATCTGTGGAAAGAGAAAAATAGTGTTAGTGTTTGAGTCTGGTATGACTCTTCTTTCAATTCTTTTTATTGTCTCCATGTTGTCAATCTAATCCTAACCCTAACCTCTAATTAGATTCACATCATTTCCGATTCATGTTGCACAGGAAGCCTTCGGCCCACCAGTTTGGGCCATATAAACAAAGACCTGATTTGAAAGGTCAACTTCCAATCCACAGCCTGACCAAAATCTTAACCATGTCACCACCTCATCGGAAAGGCCAGTCAAAGACTGCATCAAAGCTAAAACATAAATGTCTGGTAAAATGCCAGATCCAGGTTTTTGTACCAGTCTATGGAAGCCACAGCTGCAATCTGGTTATAAAATCACATAAGATTCACGTTCACAATAATGTTTGGTGATTTAATATGTTTCATGGACGGGTTGGACCAAAGGGTCTGTTTCCGTGCTGTACATCTCTATGACTCTATGACTTTTACCTCACAATTTTACAGTGACTATTGAAACCGAAGCATTTTGTTGTTGGAGCATGAGATTGTGGAAATGTTAACTAGACTGGGCTTGAGTGGGCAGTGGGACAGTAGAGGTAAAAACGAGGATTGGAAACCTGAGTCTTGATTAGAGTGGTGCTGGAAAAGCACAGCAGGTCAGGCAGGAAAATCGATGTTTCGGGCAAAAGCTCTTCATCAGGAATAGAGGATAGTAGAGCCTAATGGGTTGGCTGATTTGTTCCTGCATTGCTGTAGCACTTTCCTGACACATGTTGTGTTTGTTCTTTCTGCAGGGTCCTCCAGGAGTAGAAGGTCTGGATGGGAAGGAAGGGAAGCCAGGCCCACGGGTAGGACATTAGCCACATGTCCAAAGTGTGTTGCTCCTCTTGGGCAGGGGCAGAGTCACTGATGGTGTTTGTTTTGTGTTGCAGGGTGAGACTGGTCCACCTGGACCCCCAGGGCTCAGGGGACTACACGTAAGTAGTTGTACTATCCTGCTTTTGTTTCTGATCATGCAAATAATTATAAGTCCTTAACTACCTCGAATGATGTTGGAAATTAAAGGATTAAAAGGACGATTTGCATGAATTTGATTTGTACTTCATGGAATTCATAGCATTGAGACACGATGCAATCAAGATTTTTTTCAAATAATCTGAAGATTTGCCGAGGTCAGTGAAGAGAAACTAGTTTGTCAAATGAAAGAACCCAGAGCAAGGGGGAAGACCCTTCACAATACAGCTACGGAACCAGGCCTGAAGTGAGGAAGCATTTCCTCACACAAGGAGGAGTGGAACATTGGAATTCTGTCCGCCGAAAGCTAACGGAAGCTGTCAGACCATTTAGACCTTTCAAAAATAGGATTGATTAAGTTTTGTGTGGAAGAGGATTACGATGCTAAAGGAACAGTTTATGTAATTCTTTAAAGCCAAGAGGTCTTCTAACTGGTTTCCTTCTTTTTACAGGGATTTAAAGGAAAATCTGGCCTTCCAGGTCAACCTGGACAGAGAGTAGGTATCTGCGAGTGAGCATTGTAGGATTTGTGTATCCATTTATGTTCAAGGATAATGGAGTCCTAATATGTGTTTGAGTCTGGAGATAGTATAGGTGTATGTAGGTATGATTCTAGGGTTGGAGGGGCATGATCACGAGATAGAATCAGGAATGATGTTTTGCTGAGAAGGCTTGAGGAGATAAGAGGCAATGTTAATATTCCAGAACCTTAAAGGAAGCTGAAAACACATTCTAGATTGTTACCTGAGTGACAGAGAAATAATCTGTTGAGGGGTTCAGTGTGTGGCAAAGGGCTACAGTGGAAGGCAGGGCTTCATTACATGAACCACTGGTATCAGGATTGGGCAAAGGACAGCATGACATTCAGGAAAGGGTCATGTCAGAAACGCCAAGGAACGGAGCAGTGTATTTGAGTAAAAATAAGCAGAATGTGTCAGGAAAATATGGAGTAACAAAGATAACAGATAATTAGTGATTAAGGGCATGATAAAGAGAAAATTGGAAGAAATCAAAGTTCAAGGTGTTGTATCTGAATGCAAGAAGTGCTCATGATAAATTAAAAGCTTGGGTAGACGTGAATAGGCTGGATTAAATAGCCTTCACAGAAACAAGGCCAGAATTTAATCACCTTTGACACTCTTCTGCCATGGGAACAAACTGCATGTCCCTGTGTAAACCCCAGATAGGCCACGAGGTGTCGAGCCTCCTGCAAAGCAGCCAGGTGTGTGTTCAGAATGGCTGATAGGTTCCTGAGACAGGAGGCCCAATCAGAAGGCCCAAAGCTTGCTGGTGGCTGGCAGTCTGAGTGGGAGAACATTCCCACAGCAGCAACTTCTTATTCCCACAAAGATGCCAAGGTGGCCCTGATCAGCTACCCACCACAGAAGTAAGAGCAGAGAGAGATCTTTTGAACATTGAGTCTGCTACACCATTCAATGAGATTGTGGCTGATCTGATAATCTCTAATTTCATTTTCCTGCCTTTTCCCCATAATCTTTGATTCCCTTACTGATAAAAATCTGACCGCCTCAGCCTTGAGTATACTCAATGACCCAGCTACAACAGCCTTCTGTGGTAAAGAATTTCACAGATTCGCTGTCCTCGGGGGAAAGAGATTCCTCTTCATCTTTGGCCTAATTGTTTCAATTAGGTTTTCTCTCATTCTTCTAAACTCCAATGAGTACAAACCCAACCTACTCAACCTCTCCCAAGACAATCCTTCCATACCTGGTATCAGCCCAGTGACCTTTCTCTGGATTGCTCCCGATGCCAGTATGTTTTTCCAAAAGTGTTCATATTATCCCAGGGGTGGTCTATCCAGTGCCTTGTATAGTATGGTAAAACCTCCTTATTTTTGTATTCCATTCCCTTTAAAATAAAGGCCAACATTCCATTTGCCTCAGCTATTGTAACTGAACTTGATGTGATTTATCCATAAGGACCCCCAAACTCTTCTGTGTAGCATCTTTGCGCAGACTTTCCCCATTGACATAATTACTCACTCCTCCATTCTTCCTGCCAAATCTCACATTGAATTCCATCTGCCAAGTTCTTGCTCACTCATGTAACTTGTCCATATGCTAATGAAGACTGTTTGTTTGTGTCAGCCTCGCCACTTGCCTTCCCACCTGTTTTTGTGTTGCCCACAAACTTGATGAGATTACATTTATTTCGTTCATCCACGTCATTAATACAGGTAGTTCCTCTGAAACACAATGGTTGCATTCTCGTGCAACCCCGCATTATAGAAAAATCATACTTTAGAAACAGCGCTTAAAGTGTCGGCAGTGTAATCGTGTTGCAGCCAACACACATTTTAAAAGTTTGTACTTTAGAAACTATAGTTTAGAAACAATTTGTCAATCGTGTTACAGCAAATTCACGTTAACGAAACACGTGTTACAGCAGAATGACCTGTATGTATTGTAAATAATTGCCCAACACTGATTCCTATGGCACTCTTCTAGTTAGAGGTTGTCATCCTGAAAATGTCCCTCTCATTCCACTTCTATTAGTTATAGCTATCAGTTAGTCCTTCCTCTGTCCCATGCTAATATACTACCCTGACACTAATTAAGTACCATAACAGGCAGTTCCTTATCAAGTGCCTTCTTTAAGTCTAAATACATTACATCCACCGCTTTGTCTTTCTCTACTCTGCTTGTTACCTCCTCAGAGTATTCTGATAAATCTGTTGAGCACGATTTCCCTTTCATGAAGTCATACTGACTCTGCTTGATGACATTATGTGTTTCAAAATGCTTTGCTATTACATCGTTTGTAATAGATTCTGACATTTCTTCCAACAAAAGATGTTAAGCTAACTTGCCTATACTTACCTGTTTACTGTCTACTTCTCTTTATAAATAAAAATACTGCATTGGTAGTTTTCCAATCCTATGGCACATTTCCAGAATCTAAGAATTCTTGGCAGATTCCTACCAGTGCATCCACTATCTCTGTATCTACTTCCTTTAATATTCTAAGATGTATCCAGTCAGTCCAAGGGACTTATTGGTCTTTAGGCCACCATTGGTTTTCCTTGTAATAACTATTGTGTTTAGTTCCTCTCCTTTTGCCTTTTGATTACTCTGTATATTTTGGAATGCTATTAGTGTCTCTATGGTGAAGAGTGACGTATTTATTTAACTCCTCTGTCATTTCCTCATTCCCTATCCTTATTTCCCCAGCCTCATTTCCTAAGGGACCCATGTTCATTTTACCTTTTATCTTCCTCTTTATAAATTTGAAGAAGCTCTTTATATTCATTGCAAGTTTACGCTCAAAACCTTTATTTTCTCACTATTATTATTCAGGTCATCTTTTACTTTTTAAAAAAATATTCTCAGTTCTCTGGCTTACCACTAATTTTTGCCAAATTGAATTTTTTTTTTCTTTCAATTAGATGCTACCCTTAGCCACCCTGGTCAGCCATGATTGGCTTATCCCCTTTCTAGAATCCTCCTACCTCACTGGAATATATCTTTGTTGTGAGCCATGAACTATTTTCTTAAAAGTCTGCCAGTGTTCCTCAACCGTCCTTGCTGTTAACTCCTTTGGTCATTCCACTCCAGCCAGCTCAGTCCTCATTACTTTGTAAATTCTACCACATTATCGTAACTGTTTCATAGGAGATCTTTTCTTCTGAGATCATTTATTATACCTGCCTCATTACACATCACCAGATCCAAAATACCCTGATTCCTGGTTCGATCCACAATGCATTGTTCTCAAAACTGTCCTGTGTACACTTCTTATGAAGTTTTCATCATGCCTCCCTCTGTCAATCTGACTATTCCAATCTACATATGGATTAAAGTCACTCATGGTTAATTCATTGCCTCGGTTACATGCTCTCATTATCTCCTGATTTATTTTCAGTCCCACCTTGTAGCCATTGTTAGGGGACCTATAGACAATTCTGATCAGGTCTTCTTCCACTTTCTTACTTCCACCCATAGGGTTTCTACAGCTTCTAATCTGAGATTGCTGCCAAACATAGTTTTGGATGAAATATCCTAGGATACTCACCTTTTGCCTATCTCTGTTGAAGTTAAAAGAAAGACTGTTAAGCTGTCTGTGTGGAGTTTGCACATTCTCCCCGTGTCTGCGTGGGTTTCCTCCAGGTGCTCCGGTTTCCTCCCACAGTCCTAAGATGTGCAGGTCAGGTGAATTGACCATGCTAAATTGCCTAGGTGCATTAGTCAGGGGTGAATGTAGAGGGATGGGTCAGGGTAGGTTGCTCTTCAGAGGGTCGGTGTGGACTTGTTGGGCCGAAGGGCCTGTTTCCACGCTGTAGTGAATCTGAATCTAATCTAATAACGGATGGGGTAATAACAATATTGAGAAAAGATGTTGGCTCAGAAAACCATGAAGTAGAAACTGTTTGGGTGGAAGGGCTGAAATGTCATTTTGCACTTTCCTGCATTAAATGTCATGTACTAACTGTCTGCCCATACCACCAACTTCACAATGTCCTTTTGGGATGGAACTGATGGAAGTAATTTATCCGCCTCCTTGCATTAGTTGTAGTTACAGTATAAATCAGCAGATTAGAGTTGCATGTAATAAGGATAACAGAGTCATCATGGGAATTTAACCTCCATGTAGACTGGGCAAACCAAATTTGCATTAATAGCTTGAGGAGAGATTTATGGAATATTTACAGGCTAGCTTTTTTAGATCACTTAGGAACAGGTTGAGATTTTATATCAGGTATTGTGCAATGAGCAATGATTATTGAAGATCCTTTTTGCATAGGGGCCTCCAGGAAAGAGTGACAATAATAGGATAGAATCTTATACTAAGTTTGAAAGTGGTTATCTTAAGTCTAAACAACTATCGTGTGTATCAAGGACAAGTTCGCTCATCTAGATTGAGAAACTGTATTGAAGGACGAGGGGACTGAATGTAACCTTTCCAGGTTTGGGGGCAATACAGAGTCAGTGGTAAGGAGGATCCAAAGGCTGCAGTGGAATATTGGCATGTTGGTGAGTGGATCAGAACATGTTGGAGGGAATAAAATGTGGGCAAAATGTGAAATCATCCACTTTCGTAAGGAAAATAAAGAAGCAGAATATTTTTTGAGCAGTTGGGAACTGGGAAATGTCAGTATTCAGGGGGAATCTGGGTGTCCTTGGACACAAATCACAAAGCTAACATTCAGGTGTAGCGAGCAATTAAGGAGGCAGATGAGATATTTGTCACAAAGGGAGAAGAAGTCTTCCAACAATTGTGCAGGGCTTTGGTGAGGTTTCACCTGCAGTATTAAATTCAGTTTTGTTCCCTTTATGCAAAGATATATTTGCCCCAGGTAGTGCGACAAAACTCTACTAGACTGGTTCCTGGGAAAAGGGGACTGTACTGTGAGGGCAGTTCTATCAGATGAGGTCAAAATTACATATAATGTAAAAGAGTGTGAGGAATGTAATTGAAACAGATATCATTCTGAAGTGCACTCTCAGGGTGGACACTGAGGAGAAGTCTGCCCTGGCTGGAGAATGGAGAATACAGGGTCTCGGTTTCAGGATAAGGGACCGATCATTTAAAGCTGAGAAGAAGAGACATTTCTTCATTTAAAGGTTACGAATCTTTGACATTTTCTATCATAGTGGATTTTTGGATATTCATTCACTGAGAAAATTTAAGACTGAGTTTAATATTGTTTTGATTGCTAAGGGAATCAAGAGATCTGGGGATAGTGTGGAAATGGGAAGAGTGTGTGAATAGGGATAGTGTGGGAATGGGGAAAGGGCAGAAATGGGGATAGTGCAGGAATACTGAATGTGGGAATGGAGATAGCATAGGTGAATGAGCTTAGTGCGGAAAAGTTAGGATAAATCTGGATCATGATCTCATTGAGGCCAAACAGCCTCACTCCAGCTCCTATTCCTTTATGTTCATACTGGAAGATTTTAACAGACTCCAGCAATGGCTTTGCAGGGGCAACAAAAATTCCCAAGTGTCCTTTACTCCCAGACTTGTCTGTAAATCTCTGAAGGGCAGAGGAGTCCTGAGTGACCGCATGCTCTTGTCCTCATTGAGGTTCTTCCATTGTCAGTCAGTGGTCTCTTCAGGGCCACCTCCCATTCAGCTTCATTTTTGAGGCTGGTAGAAAGCCTCCACTTATCCCATTCCAGGCCCCCCACCTAAATCTTGCCCTATGCCCCAGTTGCTCCCTCACTCTCCTCCCCAACTCCAGCAACTCAATCAAGACTTGCACTGTCCTGTATCCTGCTCAACCCCACTCCCCAGGTCTCCCCTTCCTTCTCCATCACAAGAGAATCTACGCTAACTCCCGTCCTGCTCTGTGACTCCCTGTAGTTCAGCAGTGTCCACTAATCACGATCCAATTAACCAGTTTTCTGTTGAGTGACGGGTGGATTCCCTATCTTTAGCAAGAAACACTTGTTAAAGTTTTAAATAGCTGTGAGGCAACTGATGTCGGCAGGAGTGCATTGCCTAGCAACTCCTTTAATAGTGGGACAAGAAATCCTACCACCCATTAAATTCCAGTATGTGTTGTAATGGCACCTCCAGCAGTAGGTTGGGAGGGAGGGCAGAAGTCAAGCAACCAGGTGGACTATCTCTGAAAGAAAATATGTGGCTCTTGATCTGAAATAACCCTCCATATGAGAGAGAGAGAGAGAGAGATATACAGACATAGAATTCCATCAATCAGATGTTGACAACAGAATTATTTCCATGTAAATACTCTATTTTCTCAGTTTAACCTTAATTTCCTTTCATGCTTGTAAAAACTTGATGCCAGTGGAATAAAGAAGCCCTGCTTCAAGATCTTCAGGTTGTTTATGTGCTGAAATTTCATGTCATGTCAGTATGGAAAATGTTGTGTGTGTTCCGGTGAGTGTAAGTTTGTATGAGTGTTTGCTTGTGTGCATAATCCCTCACCCTTGTATGCCTCGTGCCATGTGCTGTGAACAGGAATGAATATGTTTAACATCACTATCTCCACTCACTGTTACAGGGTGAACCAGGCGTAGCAGGACCACCTGGAAATACAGGCCGGCCAGGCTTTGAGGCAAGTTTGAGAATTTTTAAAATTGCTTATGTAGCTCTGAAACTTGATTTTTCAAACATCTACTACATCCCCCCCCACCACCCAACAATATAGACGGTTTTATTCGAGCCCTGTGTGGGGGTTCTGGGGACCCATTGCCAATTTTGCTCCCAATTTATATAATGAAGCAGGTTCACTGCGTAGCCTTTCAAACCTCAGTTGAAAATTGCATCATCGACTTGGAAGCTGAGGTTCCCTTGATCCTATACACTTGTGAGATATTGGCTGCACTCCTCTCTCTCTCTCTCTCTCCGAAGCATCCAGATTTGTATTGCTCCATTATTATTGGCCTGGGCTGTCATTGTCACACAGTCCTTAGACCTCCTCCATCCCCTGCTTATGTTACTCAGTGTCAGATTGTGTTTGATCATTGCCCTATAAAGTAGTATGGGATGCTTCACTGCAGTAAAGGTACAAGATACAAGAACATTGGATCATTCCTCTCTCCCATCAACTTCCAGGATGGCTTTGAAGTGGACAAGCGCTGAAGTGGGAACGCTGAGCCACAGAACGGTTACAGCTCTGAAGGAGGTCATGTGGCTATCTCACTGAAGGAACAATTCACCACGTGCCACTCGCCCACATTCTCAGTGTGCACATTCCTCCTTCCCAGATAATAATCCGATTCACTCTTGAGCTCTTCAATTAAAGGTGCTCGTTGGATAAAAGATTTCACTTCCTGTCGCCATCCCTCTTTTACCAATCACCTGAAATCTGTTTCTCAGTCCCTCCGCCAATAGGAACACAATTTGGCACCAAGCAACATAAAGTGGGATTGGAACGGGGAAGAAGGAGATTTTGAGGAGCTTGTCAGTAGAAGTAAGGGAGGAAGAGAGGTGGTGTGGTTTAAGGAGGGAATTCCAGAGCCAGGGCCCAGGTCAATAGTGATAGAGTATTACAAATCTGGATGCTTGAGAGTTTAGAGCACAGCCAGTATCCTATACAAGTTTAGGATAACCTCTTTAGCAACTGGAGTAGGCCGTTCTGCCCCTCCAGTCTGCTCCTGCATTCAATAAGATCATAGCTGATCTCTGGCTTAATTCCATATACCTGCCTTGGGCCCATATACCATGATACCCTTGATTAATAAAAATTTGTCAATCTCAGATTTACATTTCGTAATTGAATTAGCATCAACCATCATTTGAGGAAGAGATTTCCAAACCTCAATTCATCTTAGCATATAGCAGTCCTTTCTAACATCTTTTCTTAATGGCCTGACCCCAATTCTTAGATCGTGTCCCTGGTTGTAGAATCTTCAACCAGTGGAAATAGTTTATCTTTATTTACGCCATCTGTCCCAGTTAATATCCTGAAACCTTTCTAATTCGAGAGAATTAAGGCCTAATTTGTCGAGTGTCTTTTTGCTTTTGTTGTCGATGCCCTTACTGATACTTGAACAGTGTGATTTTTTTTTAACCAATCTCTCAACTTGCTTTGTCACCTTCATTGACTTATGCACATACACACCCAGCTCCCTTTGCTCCTACATCCTTTCAAAAATTGTATCCTTTCCTTTTTATTTTCTCTCTTTGTTCTTCCTGCAAAAGTGAATCACTTCACACAACACTTTGCATTAAGTTTCATCTGTCTTCCCACTCTACCAATCTGTTGATGTGCTTTCAAGGCTCGACACTCCTCCTCACAGTTCACAATGTTTCCAAGTTTTAATACCCTTCACAGGTTTTGAAATGGTGTGCTGTACCCCAACGTCTAGGACATTAGCATAAAGTAAGAAAAGCAGGGATCCTAACAATGACTCCTGGGAACCTCCACAATAAACCTTCCTCCAGTCGAAAAGAAACTTGCAGTAACCCACAACTGGGTTTCCTGTCACTCTGACAGCTTTGTGTTCACGTTGCGACTGTCCCTTTAGTCCGTGAGTTCTAACATTATTCCCCAGACTGCAATGTGGCACTTTATTGAATGTACACTGGAAGTGCATGCACACAACATCAATAGCATTACCATCATCAACCTCTCCATTAGCTCATAAATTCATGCTGCTTTTTCTTGGTTAATGAGCATTTACCCAACTATTAATTTTGTTCCAAACTATCATTTCTCCCCAAGTTTCTCATTATTTGAATGTAAGTATTTACCATTCTTGAATCATCTAACAACACCCGGAATCTGAGGAAGACCAGAAAATAATGGCCAATGTCTCTCTAGTGCCCACCCATGTGCCAGTTGTACCTGTCTCTTTGTGGGCTATGTGGAATATTCCTTGATCAGGTTCTACTTGAGCCCCCTCCCACATGCCTCTCTACAGTCCATCCTACCTATTTCCACCTTTCTGTCCTAGAAACCCAAAATTGTTATTGTGCAGAGAGGGGCTCTAAGGGGCTCCCAGCATCTTGGCACAGTTCTCCAAATTCACATCATGATTTAATACCAATCTTCTGCCTTTCTCCCATCTCTTGAACATTGTTTCTATTTAAATTACCATCCAATGTCCTCTTCAAAGCCTCAATTGAACTTGCTTCCGCCCCGTGTTTCCAGGCTGTCAATTCTATGCCCTAACTACCTGCTGTCTGAAAAAGATATTTCACAGTGGCTCAGTGGTCAGCACTGCTGCCTCACAACACCAGGGTCCCAGGTTCAATTCTGGCCTCAGGTGACTCTGTGTGGAGTTTGTACATTCTCCCCGTGTCTGCGTAGGTTTCCTCCCACAGTCCAAAGATGTGCAGGACAGGTGGATTGGCCATGCTAAATTGCCCATAGTGGTAAGTGCATTAGTCAGAGGGAAATAGGTCCAGATGGGTTACTCTTCGGCGGGTCGGTGTGGACTTGTTGGGCCGAAGGGCCTGTTTCCACACTGTAGGGAATCTAAAAACAATTTACTTCTTTTGAAAATCACTTTCAGCTTAACGATTTCTCCCTAATTACCATATCCATGCCCCACATTATCCTGAAAACACTATTCAATCTCCTCTAAGCATTCTTCTTTCCGAGGAGCACAATCTCAACCTTTCCAAACTATCCTCACAACTGAGGATTCTAATCCCCGGAACCATCTTATAAAACTCTTCTCATTTTTACCTTTGTCTCTTCCTGCCTTAATCTCTCTGCCTCCATTTCTGAGGATAGGCTCTCCACCAATATCCATTACAATCACACTGACTCCCACAATTACCTCAACTGTACCTTTTCATGCCCTATTATCTGCAAAGATTCCTTTGCATTCCATTCTCCCAGTTTCTCCATCTCCATTGTATCTGTTCTGATTATGTGATTGATAGAGCCTTCAACTGGGTCTGACCCATCTCCCACTCTTCTGCCCTCACCCCTTCGCTCCTTACCAGAACAACAGTAGGCTTGCCCTTGGTCTCACCTTCTACCCAATTGTCTCCTTATTCAAAGGATCACCTTCCACCAATTTCCCCTCCTCCAGCAGCACACCACCGTAAAATACATCTTGCCCTCCCCTCCACTCCACTTTCAGCATTCCATAGGGACTCTTCCCTCCATGACACACTAGTCCACTCCTCTATGACTCCCAACACCTCCCCAATCCACATGATACCTTGCAATTCAATCGCAGAAGATGGAACACATGCACAATCACCTCCTTCCTCCTCACTATGCAAGAGCCAAACATACCTTCCAAGTGAAGCAGCATTTCACTTATACTTCTTTCAATCTAGTGAAATTGCTCACCATGCAGTTCACTGTGTACATTGGTGAGACTACACCAAACAGACTGGGTAACCGCTTTCTGGAACACCTCCATTCTGTCTGTAGGAGTGACCCTGACCTCCCAGTTACTTGTCATTTCAGTAACCCACCTTGCTCTCATGTTGACATTTCTGTCCTGGGCCTGCTACAATGTTCCTATGAAGCACCTCACAAGCTCAAGGAATGACACTTCGTTTTCCAGTTCAGCACCTGACAGTCTCAGAGACTCAATACTAAATTCCACAACTTCAAAAAATGAGAACCGCCCTCTATTTTGATAACATATTCCCATGCCCTGGTGTTTTATTTGGGACCAGTGTTAGTGTCCTGGATTTGCTCTCAGCAAGGGTGACCTATTTTCTATCATTAAAACCTACCATTAACACCTATTGTGCATCTATATCCCTCTTCGAATCCTGTTAGCATTCATTTTGTCTTTCACTCTTGGCACCATCACCATCTGTTCCACTCACTTCTCCTCCCACTTTGTCAATACTTATAAAAACCATCATTTCTAGATGCCTGTTCCAAAAAACATTCTTATCAGTTTCTTAACACTAATGCTGTTTCTCTCTGCACGGATATTGCCAGACCTGCTAAGATTCTCCAGCACTTTGTGTTTTTACATCCGACTGTATTGATGCCAGCTTTCCAGTTAATTATGTTTTATTCTGGATTGTTCCTTGTCCTTTTCCATAGCCACCATAAACCTTATGATACGGTGATCAATGTCTCCCTAATCAGTCCTTTGTTGTATTTTATTTGTCCAAATCTTTTCTGAAAGGAGATTGGATTGAAAGGGCTGAGCAACTAACTCAAACAAGGCGGGAGTGTTTATGACACAGGTAGTGATACTGATTGTTGCTGGACCGGTGGAAATGGACCTTGGATCCAGATCGCAGATGAGTGAATGTGTGGATTGTGTTTGTTTGCAGGGAGAGCCTGGTCCACCAGGACCTGTTGGACCTCCAGGGCTTCCTGGGCATGTGGTGAGTATCATTAAAAACCAGCTCAGTGTCATGTTTCATTCACGGTTTCCTGAGGTCCACAGAGTTCCTGTTTCTCCATGTGAGATTCTCCAGGAGCTTCCCAGGAGACTGGAGATTTCCAGCAGAGTTACAGAGTACAAGACCCACGAAGCACACTTTGCATGGACCCGAATCTCCTCTGTGTCAATCTCACCATCAATAGATGTGAAAGATCCCCAACTGCAGCCTCCAACTCCAGGGGCTGGGCTCACTTCCTGGAAACACCAGGCCTACAAGGAGAGTTCAGGCCCAAGCTGGAGCTCAGTAAGACAGGACAGATTGGGGCCCATTGGGCTGACGGTACGGCATCCTGTCATCACTGATCCAACATGCCTGACAACACGGTTACTGTATGTGGGATTCACTCATATGTATTCACTACTTGGTCAGCTCCACTGATTTCTGAAAGTCAGATAGTTGCATTTCCTTGAACCTGGCAGCACCAGAGGCAGTCACTTCAGCCATTATGCCTGTTGCATCTCTCTAAATCTAAGTGTTCCTGCAATCATTCCTTCAAATATTTGTCCAGTCTCTGGAAATTCATCATTGAATCTGCTACCATTAAACTCTACATTTGAGATTACATCAGCAATAAGCAGCCAAACAGAAACCCAGGAACCTCCCAAGTCACCCTGTTGATGTGTGGGTATGGGGCAGGGGTGGGAGCATGGGAGGTGGTAGGGGATTGCAGGCAAAATATCCCCATGCAGTTGACATCCCGCCCCACTCCTCTTTTCCCCCACACTGAGCCCAGCAGAGTCTCAGAGGAATGAGTCTTTAACAATCCATGCTGCAAATTACCCCTCTCCAGGTCTGGGCTCAGGCCTGGACACTGTCTGACTCTGCAAAGTGCTAGAGCTGTCAGGATATTGTTCAGGTAGCTATCTGGCAGCTCTCTGTATGAGCACAGCAGCTGACCCTCTGAAGGCTCCAACTAATTCATTCCTGTCTTTGACCGTGTTTTCTCAATCTCAGGGTGCAGCTGGTGTTCCAGGATCTCCGGGCCCTGCAGGACCCCCAGGAGTGGTGAGTCAAAATATTGATCTCTTCTCTCTCTCTCTCTCTCTCTGTTACATTCTCTCTCCCTTTATCTCTGTTACACCGTAACCGACAGCACAGCTCCCTCTCACCATTCCCTCTCCCTTCCTTTATCTCTGTTACACTAATACTGCTCCCTCTCTCCCTTTCAACCATTCTCTTTCCCTTTCTCTATCTGTTACACTGTTACTGACAAGACAGCTCCCTTTCCTCTTACCGTTCTCTCTCACTTTCTCTATCTCTGATGTACTGTTACTGACAGCTCCCTATCACATGCATTCTGTCCCTCTCTCACTGTCACTGTCACCCTCTGTCTGTTACACATGGTGATTGTGCAGCTTCCTTCCCTCCATTGATGTCTCTCTCTCTCATTACTGTCAGTACAATTCTCTCTCTTCCTCCCATATTATCTCTCTCTCTCATGTTCTATTATAACGTTATTGACATTGTAGCTCTCTCTCTCTCTCTGTCTCTCCCCATATCCTCTCCCTCACTCTCTCTTACACCATTACTGACAGTGCCATCTCTCTTTCTATCTTAACATTCTTTCTGTTTCATTACATGATCACTGACAGCAAAGCTCCCTCCCCTATCTCTGTGAAACCATCACAGACAGTGCACCTCTCTCTCTCTCTCTCTAGTCACTACTAACAGTACAGTTCCCTCCCTTTCTCTCACTTTCACACATTCTCTCTCCCTCTCAGTTAAACCAACCCTGACAGTACAGCTGTCAACCTCCCTCTTTCTCGCTCTCTCACATTCTCTTTCCCTCTCTATTAAACCATTTCTGACAGTGCCACTCCCCTTCTCTCACTCTCTCACATTTTCTCCCTGTCATTTAAACCATCACTGACAGTACAGCTCCCTGCCTCTCTTTCTCGCTTTCCCACATTAACTGTCTCTCTCCCCCTCGCTCGATTCAACAATCTCTGACAGCGCTGCTCCCTCTTTCTCTCTTTCTCACGCTCTCTCATTCATATTCTCTCTCTCTCTCTCTCTCTGTTAAACTATCACTGACAGTGCAGCTGTTTCTATCTTTCTGTTTTTATCATGGCCTCTACACTGTCTTTGTCACCATGCCAACCTGCATAATTGTAAATTCAGTGTTAGATTCTGCGCTCAGTTTAAGATTCCTCCGGTAACTGACTGTTTTTCCCTGATTGGCTATATTTAGGGAACAAAGGGTGATCGTGGAACGTCTGGAGAAAGAGGTCTCCCTGGATTGGTGGGCCCCCCTGGCCCGCCTGGAGCTCCTGGGTTGATGGTAGGTTCCCAGGTTTCGGTGTCTGTCTGCATGGTCACTGGTGACTCAGCCTGTCCAGGTAATCAGGTGGCTGCTGTGATACGCGGGGTGAAATACTGTTCAGCTTTGACTGTGTTGTCAATTCTCTTGTCGTCTAATGCGGGCTGTGTCCTCCTGGTTTAAAAAGCCTCAGAAAGCTCAGCTTTTATAGCCAAGAGATATGTATGGGAAGCACTCTCAGTTCACTGTGAACATGAGCACATTGAAATTGTAAATGAAAATAGAAGGGTATTAAATGGTTCACTTTGAATAGAGTCATCTTTCAGATACTGGGGGACCGATAATGTTCTGGGGACTTGGGTTCGAAACCTGCCATGGCAGATGGTGGAATTTGAATCCAGTAAAATCTGGAATTAAGAGTCTAATGAGGGCTGGCCGTGAATCCATTGTCGATAGTCGGGAAAACCCGTTTAGCTCGCTACTATCCTTGAGGGAAGGAAGCTGGTATCTTTGACTGTTACTCCAGACCCACAGCAATATGCTTTACTCTTAATTGCCCTCTGGGCGGTGAAGTTTGGGCAATAAATGCTGGTCTAGCTAGTGACGCTCACGTCTCCTGAATGAACAAAAAAGAAAGAAAACATTTTGGCCTGGCTCAGGGCTGGTGTTATTTGCAGTTACCAGACTTCACAATGAGTTCTCATTTATGTTTATCCTCAGGATGTGGGTGTCATTGGCGACACTGGCATTTATTGGCCATTATGTATCACCAACAATTGCGTGGCTTACCCATTCACTCAGAGGGCTATGAAGACTCACCACATTGCTATGGGTCTGGAGTCTCCTCTTCCTCTGTGTGTCCCTCAAGATGTGGGGGGTTGCTTACCTCAGAGTACAGTCCATGACAGGACCCTGCAGCTGGAGCCTTTTATCATGGTAACCACACATGGGTAACCACACCAGGAACCCCTCCCAGTCTGCCTGCCTTCTAGAGGCCTATTGAAAGGATTTGCAGGTTCTCAGACAACCCATATGGCCTGGTACCATCCTTGGCCATCCAATCCAAGGCTGGGGCATGAACCGGAGCTTCTGGTTTAGAGGCAGGGACGCTATCCACTGCATCTCCAATGCTGTTGATCCGGAGTCACACGGAGACCAGAACAGGTAAGGAGAGTAAACTTCCTTAAAAGGCATTTAGGAGCCGAATGGAATTTTAGAATAAATCCAATGGAGTTAACACCATCATGAATAGATTAAATTATTCCCACCTTCCTGAAGAAAATTACAATAAGGCACCAGATTCCAAGTCCATTACCATTGTACCCCCATTCCAGTTCAGCTGATCACTCAATGTACCAGACAGACCACAGAATGTGGCCTTGTAGAGTTAGGGAGGGGGTGCCACAGAGCAGCTGAGAAAGCCATTGTCGAAGGAAACATGATGATCACCACTACTTCTAAGTAAGTAAATCACTACAGACTTCTGCACAATAGCTGGGCGGTTCAAAACCCGTCTTGTGTGGGTTTGGTCAGGGAGCATGAGGCTGTGGAATTGGTCTCCAGTAATCAGTCTGCACTGGTTTGAAATTAAGCCCATCAGGTAACTTGGCCAAACTCGGAGAGAATGTTCTGGATGAAGCTGAAAGAGCAATGTTCAAGATTGAACCTTCAAACCTCTAGCCATACCTAACCGCTGTCTACATTCTTATATTTCTTTAGGGAGAGCCAGGTCAGGATGGTTCTGTAGGAAAAGAGGTAAGATGGGACATTAATTGCATCTGTTATATGTGTGTGCTGATCTCAGGCAAACATGAATTGCTTTATGATGTCGGGACAATGGAGAGTTTTAAAGGCATTTTCATGTACTCATAATATGATTAAAAGAGTCTGGACAATCTGTAATATTTCAGAAAATCAGGTAGTGAAGAATAAAACTGGAGTCGAGAGTGTGGTGCTGGAAAAGCACAGCAGGTCAGGCAGCATCTGAAGAGCAGAAGAATCGATGTTTCAGGCATCAGGAATTCCTGCTCCTCAGAGGCTGCCTGACCTGCTGTGCTTTTCCAGCACCACACACTCAATTCTGATCTCCAGCGTCTGCAGTCCTCACTGTCTCCGAGGATAAAACTGGAGCCAATCTTTCCATACTTATTCTTGCATTTACTTACAGAGAGATACACATCACAAACCCTGACCTCACAACTCAACAACATTTCAGTTTGTTCTTGGTACAAATTAATGCCCATCCCCCAGTTACAGCTAAATACAATTCACGCTCCTCTTATAAAGGAAATTTTAGACTTTGAGTTTAAACTTTGTATTCCAGTGAAATGCCCTTCCTCTGATTAGACTCATTCCCTCCACAAATCACCAGGATATTAGAAATCTTCCCTATACCATAAGACATAGGGGTGGAAGTAAGGCCATTCGGCCCATCGAGTCCACTCCGCCATTCTATCATGGCTGATGGGCATTTCAACTCCACTTACCCGCATTTTCCCCGTAGCCCTTAATTTCTTGTGACATCAAGAATTTATCAATCTAAATCAAGAATTTATCAGTCTATACCTGGACATAGCTGGGAGCTGGGAGTAACCATCCCTCCAGGAGAAGCCCTGTTCTTCCTCTCTCATCATGAAAGGAAACAAATGCCAGATTTTAGCACCACTTTCCTTTCCTTCAGCCATTTTCTCCCTTTCCTGTCCAACCTCAACCAGTGGGCATTCTTCACACAAGTATGGGCCATCTGGATGAGCGGGCTGATCGACTACAGGGGTCATCATGGGTGCCCTCATCCAACCAGTACACACACTCATATTGCTCTCTGTGTTTGTCAGTTTTGTGTTCCATATACTGGATCTTTTTAAGCCTTCACCATCCAATCACAGTTATGGAATCGTAGACTGATGCAGCACAAGGAGATAATTCAGTTTATTCTACCCTGCTGATGCTTTGAAAAAGTTATCCAAATATCTATTCTCATGCTCTTTTCCCCGTTATCCTGCAAAGATTTCCCTTGCGAGTATTGATCCATTTCCCTTTGGAAGCTTGCTATTGAATATGTTTCACACTTCCTTCCCTACCTTTTGAAAAAGGGTAAAATGTTTGCAATTCTTCAATCCTCGGGCACTGAGTGGCATGGTGGCTCAGTGGTCAGCACTGTTTTCTCAAAGCTCCAGGGAGCCAGGTTGAATTTCACTCTCGGGCAATCGTCTTTGTGGAGTTTGCACACTCTCCTCGTGCCTGCTTGTGTTTCCTCCGAGTGTTCCGATATGTAAAATAGAGTGGATTAGTCCATAGTGTCCAGAGATGTGCAGGCTAGATGGGTTAGCCATGGGATTGCAGGAATAGGGTAGGGGATGGATCTAGGTGGGATGATCTTCAGAGAATCTGTGTTCACGTGATGAGCAAAATGGCCAGCTTCCACACTATAGGGACTCTGTGATTCTAGGAGATTAATAAGATTGTGACCAGATGCCCAGCAATTTCCATTAGTGGGTCCTATCCACAGCTCAGGATCTTTCTAATTTGAGGACTGACAAATTTTAAATAGTTACTTTATATCAAATCATTCAACTGAATATTGCTACTGCTTCCTTCTTTATTATTGCATAGAACAGTACAGTACAGGCCCTTCAGTCCTCGATGTTGTTTCGACCTTTTATCCTACTCTAAGGTCAAACTAACCTATATACCCTTCATTTTACTATCATCTATGTGTCTATCCAAGAGTCACTTAAGTGTCTCTAATGTATCTGACTCTACCACCACTGGCAGTGCATTCCACACACCCGCCATTCTCTGAGCAAAGAACCTACATCTGACATCTCCCCTAAACCTTCCTCCAATCACCTTAAAATTACGCCCCCCTCGTGAATGTCATTTCCACCTCGAGAAAAGGTCTCCAGCTATCCACCCTATCATCTTATCATCTCATATCTTGTGCACCTCAATCAAGTCACCTCTCACCCTTCTTTCATGCAATGAGAAAATCCCTAGCCCCCTCAACCTTCATAAGACATACCCTCTAGTCCAGGCAGCATCCTGGTAAATCTCCTCTGCACCCTCTCTAAAGCTTCCACATTCTTCCTATAATGAGGCAACCAGAACTGAACACAATGTTCCAAGTGTGGTCTAAACAGGGCCACAAAACCTCATGGCTCTTTAACATTAACAAAACAGCAGTTTCTTATTGTAGTAAATGTATGTGAGTATATATACAAAATTATCATTTGAAATTTGGATTTTAAATTAGAGGCAGACAGATTTTGGTTAGTTCTGTAAAGGTTTTTTTTTGGAAAGCTCAGAACGTAATTTGAAACAGTACTCTAAATATATCATTTCCAAAATGATGTGAATTCTGTCAATTGCCTGGACAGATACCTGGATAAAATCTTTATACTGCTGAGTTTATAGCAGAGAAAGCAGATCCAGTGCTGTTAGTTTAGCTTTCAACTTCAGTTAGAAGGGAGAACAGTTTTCTCCAAGCAGAAGAACTAACCCGGGGAGTCAGTCACCCCATGTTTTTAGTTCATGCAGCTTCAAAGCCCAGAGAATTTGTATCACAGTTGTTTGTATAGCAGTCTTTAAGTTTTTAGGATTTGGAGATGCAAGTGTTGGACTGGGGTGGACAGAGTTAAAAATCGCACAACACCAGATTATAGTCCAACAGGTTTAATTGGAAGCACTAGCTTTCGGAGCACCGCTCCTTCATCAGGTGGTTGTGGAGGACACAATTGTAAAACACAGAATTTATAGCAAAAGTTTACAGTGTGATGTAACTGAAAATATACATTGAAAAATACTTTGATTGTTTGTTAAGTCTCTCATCTGCACACACACACAAAACCCACACATGTACGTTTGTGGGGTAAATTTGTAGTTGCAGAGTTACATTGTACTTTGCTTAAAAACTGCATGAATCCATGTAAGACTCTGTTAACTCATTTTTTAGATTAGAATCAGTCTAAACAGTATGGCACAGACAGGGAACACACGGGGATAACACCTTCAACATCTTATCTGGCCTGACACCAATTGTTACAATTAACCTGAGAATGTAACTTTTTTTAAAAAAGTTATCTGATTTACATCTGAAAGAAGTGAAACTATCATGGTCATTCTAACAGATGAGAAACTTAAACTCAAGGTATTTTTCATTTATAATTTCATTTACATCACACTGTAAACTTTTGCTATAAATTCTGTATCTTACAATTGTGTCCTCCACAACCACCTGATGAAGGAGCGTCGCTCCGAAAGCTAGTGCTTCCAATTAAACCTGTTGGACTCTAACCTGGTGTTGTGTGATTTTTAACTAAAGTTTTTAGAGCTGAGAAAGTTTGACCATTAGCATGGTGAATGTTTCATGCCAGCGGATTGAGAAAGTAATCATAAAACCATCTCAAAAATGCAAGGACAAGAAACAGAGAGGAATGAGTTAGGTAGAAGATTGAAGAGTTGAGAGATAAGTAATAAATTGAATATCTGTAAAAGGATAGTGTGGGGAAGCAGGGTGAAACTTCAATTTGCTGTTTAAGGTCTTTCGAACTGTCTTATATTTTTAGCTTTTTATAATATGAAAGAAAACATATTTATGTTTAATTGTTAAAGAACGCCTACAGACTCATGTGAATATTGTTTCAGTGACTAATAACCACAGTAAACTGACTGAAAAATTAAACATTTGCTCTATCATGCCAAGTTTCCTACTGGGATCTGACTTGCCTAAAGGTACCATTAGCTGGGATCATAACAGTCAGTGCAGACAGAGACAAAGTGCTCATTTGGTAATGCAGCCAAAGACCCCCTTCGGTTCCTGATCAACCTCAGTCATCATTCATTACCTGTTATTGTTTGAACTGTAATCATCAAAATCATGTTGAAAGTCAAGTAAGACAGTGTGATAGCCCCAATGCTATTTACAATCTACAGCCAGTCGCTATTTGCTTTGTCAAAATCAACTGCCCTTTGGTGTGAGTATTAAATACTACCAAGATGGAAAACTCTTTGTTTTTGGCACAGAGGTGACTGAGGTTAAAGAGTTTTCCATCTTGGTAGTATTTAAAACTGACCACCCTAAATGTGCATGTGGCTGGTGAATAAGTACAGAGTCAGTGCCCACTCTGCACAAGATTTGCAGACCACTCTCAACCTTCTCAATTTTGCCGCCATGAAACGTGGTTCTGTCTTTTGTATCTTACCAAAGCCAAACTTGTTCGTCAACCCACACTTGGTCCACTAAATATTCCACCTCCCCTTTATAAGAAAGGTCTTTCTCAGAAATATGTGGAATGCTGCCAACTCTCTCAACAGGTACCATTGACAGGGACATCCAATGCTGCATCAGCTATGCCAGCTCAGTCTTCTACAGCCAACAGCAGAGAGTGTTTGATAATTCTGCCACTCTTGCACTTCTTTTCCCATTCACTATCCTTTCCTAATAGACAATAGATAGTAGGTGCAGGAGTAGGCCATTCTGCCCTTCGAGCCAGCACGACCAATCATTATGATCATGGCTGATTATTCGTCAATCAGTATCCTGTTCCTGCCTTATCCCCATAACCCTTGATTCCACTATCCTTAAGAGCTCTATCCAACACTTTCTTGAAAGTATCCAGAGACTTGGCCTCCACAGCCTTCTGGGGCAGAGCATTCCACACACCCACCACTCTCTGGGTGAAGAAGTTTCTCCTCATCTCTGTCCTAAATGGCCTACCCCTTATTTTTAAACTGTGTCCTCTGGTTCGGGACTCACCCATCAGCGGAAACACGCTTCCTGCCTCTAGAGTGTCCAATCCTTTAATAATCTTATACGTCTCAATCAGATCCCCTCTCATCCTTCTAAACTTAAGGGTATACAAGCCCAGTGGCTCCAATCTTTCAACATAAGATAGTTTCGCCATTCCGGGAATTGACCTCGTGAACCTACGCTGCTCTCCCTCAATAACCAAAATGTCTTTCCTCAAATTTGGAGACCAAAACTGCACACAATATCCCAGGTGCGGTCTCACCAGGGCCCTGTACAGCTGCAGAAGAACCTCTTTGCTTCTATACCTCTTGTTATGAAGGCCAGCATGCTATTAGCTTTCTTCACTGCCTGCTGTACCTGCATGCTTGCTTCCATTGACTGATGTACAAGAACACCTAGATCTCGTTGTACTGCCCCTTTACCTGACTTGACTCCATTTAGGTAGTAATTTGCCTTCCTGTTCTTGCCACCAAAGTGGATAACCACACATTTATCCACATTAAACTGCATCTGCCATGCATCTGTCCATTCAGCTAGCCTATCCAGGTCACCTTGTAATCTCCTAGCATCCTCCTCACATTTCACCCTGCCACCCAGCTTTGTATCATCAGCAAATTTGCTAATATTACTTTTAATACCTTCATCTATATCATTAATGTACATTGTAAAAAGCTGCGGTCCCAGCACTGATCCCTGCGGTACCCCACTGGTCACCGCCTGCCATTTCGAAATGGAGCCATTTATCACTACTCTTTGTTTCCTGTCAGCCAACCAATTTTCAATCCAAGTCAGTTCTTTGCTCTCAATACCATGCGCCCTAATTTTTCTCACTAACCTCCTATGTGGGACTTTATCAAAGGCTTTCTGAAAGTCCAGGTACACTACATCCACTGGATCTCCCTTGTCCATCTTCAGAGTTACATCCTCAAAAAATTCCAGAAGATTAGTCAAGCATGATTTCCCCTTCATAAATCCGTGCTGACTCTGTCCTATCCTGTTACTGGTATCCAGATGAATCATAATTTAGATTAGATTTAGATTAGATTACAGTGTGGAAACAGGCCCTTCAGGCCAACAAGTCCACACCGCCCCGCCGAAGCACAACCCACCCATACCCCTACATTTACCCCTTTCCTAACACTACAGACAATTTAGCATGGCCAATTCACCTGACCTGCACATTTTTGGACTGTGGGAGGAAACCGGAGCACCCCCACGCAGACACGGGGAGAACGTGCAAACTCCACACAGTCAGTTGCTTGAGGCGGGAATTGAACCCGGGTCTCTGGCGCTGTGAGGCAGCAGTGCTAACCGCTGTGCCACCGTGCCGCCCACAAATTTCATCCTTTATAATTTACTTTCATCTTTCATCTTTCCCACCATTGAGGTCAGACTAACTGGTCTATAATAACTTTTCGTCAGGAATAGGAAGTGTTCAATTCCTCTTGATTGAATTCGGCCTCTGTTATTGTTACTATATAATAGCTGCTGCTCTCCAACCATACTTGCCACACCCTAGCCATTTACATACATTTCAAACTGGACGCAAAACATTAACTCTATCGCTCTCTCCACAACTGCTGCGAAACCTGCTCAGAGTTTCCAGCATTTTGTTTTTAAATCAGTTTAAACCTGCCCCAAGTTTATTTTAAAAGATCCATTTTGAAACCTTGATCTCAATCAAATTTCACACCTGCCTCAAATTATTTTCACACTGAGATGGGACAATGCACAAACTCTCCCATTCCTGCTCCCTCAGCCTCCAGGCCTTAACTACAATTCCCATTATCGGTTTGCTATTTAATAATCACTGTCACATCAATGGTGAGGGAGCGAGCCTCTATTACAGGTGCGAGGAGAAAAGTCTTCCTCCTGTTGAGTGCTGGATTAGACCTGGCAGTCACTATAGCTGGCAACAGTGGGGCTGGGCAGTCACTTTCACCATCTCTGAGTTTAACGAATCCTGAGCTTGTTAAATCAAAGGAGGAGACCCCACTACCAGGGATATATTTCCCTCCCCTATCAGCGTTCCGAAAAGACCACTCCCTCCATGACTCCCTCGTCAGGTCCACACCCCCCACCAACCCAACCTCCACTCCCGGCACCTTCCCCTGCAACCGCAAGAAATGTAAAACTTGCGCCCACACCTCCCCCCTTACTTCCCTCCAAGGCCCCAAGGGATACTTCCATATCC
>NC_057736.1:45913733-45935398 GCF_004010195.1 Chiloscyllium plagiosum | reverse complement strand
GCCCCTCCCCCAAGTCCCTCCTCCCTACCTTTTATCTTAGCCTGCTGGACACACTTTCCTCATTCCTGAAGAAGGGCTCATGCCCGAAACGTTGATTCTCCTGCTCCTTGGATGCTGCCTGACCTGCTGCGCTTTTCCAGCAACACATTTTCAGCTTGTTAAATCAAAGGCAACTAGAGTTTTCAATGCTGGGGCAGTGTCAGTCACCAGACCCCATAGTGCGGCCATGCTTCAAACATTCATGTTTTCATCTTGTTTTCTTAGGGCTCGCCTGGTGCACCGGGACTCGCAGGCCAACCTGGACCAAAGGTATGAACTTACCCTGAGAATGGATTGTCTGATGCTCTAGTCTCTAGGGAAGATGTTCTTTGCAAATTAAATGGTTTGGGGTTCCCGGAACCTGTAAAAGGGCACTAAAGCCTTACTTACCCTTACTCTGGTTGGTGTCTCAGTGACACTCACCCCATAAAGAATTTACTTTGTGTTTGAGGGTAAAATGTGTCGTCCAAAAGGAGGATTTTTAAAATTACGTTTTCCTGGGATGTGGGCACCTGTGACAAGGCTAGTGTTACTTTTTAGCTTGGCAAGGGGCTGTTGGAAGTCTTTATTTGTCAAGTGAGTGTACAAAACTGAAATACAGATTCACACAATTTAAAAGCTCTGGAACTAATTTCAAGAGGCCGTGAGGAGCCGGGGTTGTCGTCGAATGCCTGGCTCCTCCATTGCACTTACAAACTGTCTGAGAAATAGGCGGGAAAGGTGAATTGGGCAGCCTCCAGCTCCTGCAGGTCCAACTTGCTGCGTTGTTTCTTGCCGCGACAGGTCCTAACTCCGCTCTGTTCAACCCACAAGCTCAGTCAGGATGTTAAGCACAGGAACTTGTAGACTGACTGATTCCATTCACACAGTGAATCAACTTTGCCATTTATTACTGACATCAATGATAATCCAGGCTGTGTGAGTCTGTTGGGAAGGGGGCATGTCAAAGACTATTGTTCTTGATCTTGGTTAAACGTTTGATTTAACTGCGTGGTTTGCTGCACTATTTCAAAAGGCAGTTAAGGATCAACTACATCTCTGGAGTCACATGACTAGGTTGGGTAAAGTTGGCAGATTTAATCTCTAAAGGATATTATTAACCAGATGGGTCTTATGTCGAAGAGTGTGGCTTATGCCCGAAACGTTGACTCTCCTGCTCCTTGGATGCTGTGCTTTTCCAGTGCCCTGCTTTTTGACTCTGAACTCCAGCATCTGCACTCCTCACTTTCTGCTGTAAGTGACACTCCACAGGTCAGTCTGGCAGGAGACAATTCCTTGGTTTATTCGGGGCTAGTTTCTCAGTTCCTGTCAGCTGTGGCTCAATGGGTAGTAAATGTTGTCTTAGAGTGAGAGTACTGTGTGTTTATAATCTCACTCAAGGGTCAGAAAAGAAGCTCATTTGCCTGACTGACACTGCACACACCGTACCAATGGAATGCTGCCGTGCTGGAGGGACTGGCTTTCAAATGAGGTAGGAAGTCCCATCCAACTGTTATCCCAAATTAATGTCACTAAGGACATATTATATAGTCACCACATCATTGTTATTTGTGTGCAACTTAGCTGCCCCATTTCCTGTATATGCCAGTAAACAAATTTAAAAAGTATTTGTAAAGCACGTTGGCATGTTCTGAGGTGTGTTCTTTAGAAATGCAGATTCTTACTGTTAATCCATCACTTCAACAAGGAGCCTGCTTACTTCAGGGTGGTCTATTTTGCAGATAGACAATATATTCTGTGTACTTTGATTTCCAGAATCCATGAGAAATCTGTAAGTCGTGGGCCATGAGGAGCCTGTTTGGTCAGGCCCATCTCTTCCACTGTTCCTGCCTGCCTCCCTTCTTTCCTCTTGTGCTGTCGTTAGCTCTTTGCTCCACCTCTTGTCTCACTCCTGACACAATGACTGAATACAGAGCAGGCCCATGAGGAAAGCTGATGTTCAAAGTTCACTCCATGAGGTTGTGGGGGGGTAGTGTTCATTGCTTATCCTGAGTTGCCCTGAAAAGGTGGTCAGCTTATTTTTTAGAATGACAGTTTCTGAGTGGCACACGTTGGTGTGAATCATAGACAATAAGATCAGGAGCAGGCCATTCAGCCCTTCAAGCCTGCTCCGCCATTCAGTACAATCGCAGCTAATCATCCAACTCAATAACCTGTTCCCGTTCTCTCCTCATACCCTTTGATCCCTGTAGCCCCAAAAGCTATAACTCTTCCTTGAAAACATTCAATGTTTTGTCCTCAACTGCTTTCTGTGGCAGAGAATTCCACAGACTCATCACTCTCTGGGTGAAGACGTTTCTCCTCATCTCAGTCCTAAATGACTTGCTGTATATTGTTACATTGTAAGCACTGGTTCTGGACTTCCCAGTCATCAGGAGCACCCTTCCCTACATTTATCTTGTCTGGAAATGTTAGACTTTTATAGGTTCTGGTTGGGACTGAAGTCATAAAAAACTCCTGTATCCTCCTGGATTAAATGAATTGCTCTGTACATACTGGGTAGTCTGTACCATTTCAGATTCTAGATTAGAGTGGTGCTGGAAAAGCTCAGCAGTTCAGGCAGCATCCGAAGAGCAGGAAAATTGACGTTTCGGACAAAAGCCCTTCATCAGGAATACAGGCAGAGTGCCTGCAGGGTGGAGAGATAAATGAGAGGAGGGCAGGGTGGGGAGAAAGTGGCATTGAGTACCGGGGAGTTGCAGTGGGAGAGGGACTCCCTGAGATCCTTGTAGAGAAGAACGTGGGGGAGGAATCCCATCCCTGACAGGGAATTAATTTCTAATACTTTCTCTGTACCTTTTATCCCAAGGGTGAGCCAGGAAAACCTGGTGAAAAGGGCGCCCAGGGAGATAGAGGTCCTCCTGGGATATACGGAGGGTATTCGGGCAAGAGCAGCAGTGTGGCAATGCCGGGCCCTCCAGGGTCTCCCGGAGAAAGAGGATCACCTGGACCCCCAGGGCCTGCAGGTCTACCTGGAATGCCAGGAACACCAGGAACACCAGGAACAGCGGTAAGGACTTAAAATCCAGCCAGTGCCTCCATGACTGTCCTTTTCACTGAAAATATACTATGAGTCTGTCAGAGGATACCAACTTTCGCTGGCTCTTGATAAAGACTAATTCATGGTTCCTGCTCCCTCCACCGTGGACCATCTTTCCCCACATCCTTTCTGTTACTTTTGTTGGAATCTTTCAAGGCTGTGGTTTCCATTGGGATGGTGCCACAGTGGGGTACCATTTGTGTGTGCTGTCACTGACAGGATCAGAGAGAGAAGGCCCACATATGTCATAAGAGGAAAATAGGAACTGCTCGCATCTGCTGCACCAGTCAATTAGATCATAGCTCAGCACTGTTTCAACTTTATTAAACTGTTTGGTTTCCACAATCCTTACCAGGAGAATTTAACAGTATTTAAATGTGCACTTGCAATGCATCTAGACTTAGGGGACAAGAGCTGGAAAATGGAATTAGAACAGTTAGGTTTTTTTTCACTGGTGCAGTCTCGATGGGCTGAAGGGCCTTTTCCTGTACTGTACATCTCTATGACCTTGACCTAATAAAAACCAACAGACCATTGCAACCTTAGCAGACCCAGTATTGTGGGGAGGGAGTTTTCAATTATCATAATTCAAATTCCAGAAAAATCACAAATACCCATCCAGAGGAAGAATCTGGCTTCTGCTCTGTACGTTTCATAAAATCCCTCACTAAGGAAGTGGGCCATTCAGCCCATCAAGTCAACACTGACCCTCCAAAAGCATTCCACCCAGACTCATCCTCTACCCTATCACCGTCCATTTCCCATGGCTAATGCACCTAGCCTGAACATCCCTGGACACCAGGGGGAAATCTACCATGGCCAATCCACCTAACCTGCACATCTTTGGACTGTGGGAGGAAACTGGAGAACCCAGAGGAAACTCACGCAGACACAGGGAGAATGTGCAAACTCCACACAGACAGGTAGAATTGAATCTGGGCCCCTGGTGCTGTGAGGCAGCAGTGCTAACCACTGAGCCACTCTGCAAGTTTGTGACTATGCATATCAACAATGCATCTGCCAGTTTTTGGGCCATCAAATAGTCACCAAATAGTGCCCCAATTTTACCATGGTCCCTGTTTACAATCTTTCCACACAAAGAGAACCCTTAGTCTGCAGAATCATACTGAATCTGAAATGTTTTAACTCTGTTATCTCTCTACAGATGCTGCCAGACCTGCTGAGTTTCTCCAGTACTCACTGCATTTGTTCCATCTTCTTAATGACTCTGGGTAAAGATGCATATCCTGGATACCTGATGGATTTGTTGGTGATTCTCTGTTGAGTCTTTCCTGAAACTTGTAACCTCACAGTTTTGGGGTAATCCTTGTGAGTCATCTTTGCACCTTTTCCCTATTTATTTTTTTTGGTCCCTATATTTGGAGACCAAAAATATGAGCCTGTGGGGGTGATGGAAATACCTTCATTTCAAACACAGAGGAGACCAGCTTCAGACAGCTGACCAGCGTTCGTTAATAAATCCTGGTAATAAACCGCTGGCAGTTTGATTATTTTGTGTGCTGTCAGGGAGAGTTCTGTAATTCACTGGTGAGCTTCGGTTAAATCCTTCATTCCAAGTTATTTCACGAAGGTGTTCCTTCACTCTGTTTGTAAGCTTGTTCCATAATAAGGTAAACCGTTGCAAAACACTTCATCATGCTGGCTTTTCATGCCCAGGAGAATAGTGTCCTGTGTGTGTGTCGTGTGGTGAAACTGCCAATCTGATATTCCTAAACAGACTAATGATCCTTCCACAGAGGGGGTGCTTTCCAGAGGGGATTCCTACTGTGACTGGAATGTTCCACTCAATCTGAAATAACCTTTGATTCCATCCCACAGGCTGATGCTGTTAACTTTGATGAGATCAAGAGATTAATAAGACAGGAAGTCACAAAAATCTTTGATGGTGAGTGAACATTTCACTTTGTGTTCCTTCATTTCCATCAGTTCACCATCAGAACTCTACAGTCTGAGAATTTGGTAATCGATCTGTCAGGGATGGAGGAGCACACGCTCGGTTCCCTGTGCTCCTGGGTTTCTGAGCTGGGCCCCACTGCTGTGAGCAGCTGCTCCCCTACCCCTCACCTTGCATAGAAGAAGAGGACAACGTCACTGGGCCTCACTCACACTCCATCCTCTGAATTGGAGTGGGGTGATGGGTGGTAGATGGTACTGGTAGCAGCTGGTATGTGGGTATCAGTCACCCTTCAGAGGCACATGAAGAACATAACCCATCTGCCACCTCATTGTACGAACAACAGAACAGGTACCCTATCCCAGGCAGAACATTACCCCATGGTATCTTTCTTCGTATGGGGTCAACTCTCGCCACGGTTAATGAGGAACCCCTCCTTCTACAAGAGACAAGTGTCCAAGTGCTGCTAAGGCCATTTTTCTTTGCTATTGCTGGGGAAACAATATGACACAACAATGTGAAATATAAGAACATAAGACAAAAGAGCAAGAGTGAGCATCTCAGCGAATCCAGCCTGCTCCACCATTCAAACTAATCAGGATGGATCGTGGGTTTCAACTTCACTTTGCAGCCTGGCTCCCATATCCTGTGATTCCAAAAGACCAAAAATCTGTCAAAATCAGAATCCATGTACTTAACGAATGTACTTTAGAACCAATGATATTGGTCTGGTGTAGCCAGGGTCATGGTGTTGACTCCCAATGTCCCTAGAATCCCTACAGTGTAGAAACAGGCCATTCAGCCCAACAAGTCCACACTGACCATCCAACGAACATCACGCAGAGACCCTGTGGCTAACACATCTGACCTACACATCCCTGGTCACGACAGGGCAATTTAGCATACCCAATCTACCTAACTTGCACATCTTTAGACTATGGGAGGAAACTGGTGCACCCGGAAGAAACCTATGCAGGCATGGGGAGAAAGTGGAAACTCCAAACAGACAGTCACCCGAGGATGGAATCGAACCCAGGTCCCTACGCTTTGAGGCAGCAATGCTAGCCACTGCCCCTAAACCCTTTATGGAGGTGAGATAGTGAGTATAGGTTGCAGACTAGCCTCCCTTGAAACCCAGACCCTAGCCAGGTTCTCCCTGTTCTCCAGTTGTGGGTTTCTAAGGTGTTCCCTTCAATTACAGGTCTTTACTGGAGGTTCAACGATCAGGAGAACTCACTGCAGCTCACTCAATGGCCTATGTTCTCTTTTCCAGAAAGAATGGCATACTACCTAGCCAGAATACGGACTCCAGATTCAACCAGCCAAGGAAGGCCCGGACCCCCTGGTAAAATTGGACCGCCTGGTCACCCAGGGCAACCAGGTCAATCTGGATTGCCTGGACAACCTGGAAGAGATGGACGGTCTGGGTTACCTGGGCCAAAAGGTATACCTTATTTTAAACATTCCATTAGGGAGCTGCGATCATGTTAAATTCCATTCAGTGCAAGTAGGTTCTGAGTGTGTATGTGTGGCCTCACATCTGGTCCCTTCACAACACAGACAACATGTCTCCATTTGAGCTGAAGGCTGTGTTGACTGATTTTAAAAATAGCAACTCCTCAGTGAATAATGATTCGGAGATGCCGGTGTTGGACTGGGGTGTACAAAGTTAAAAATCACACAACACCAGGTTATAGTCCAACAGGTTTAATTGGAAGCACACTAGCTTTCGGAGCGACGCTTCACCTGATGAAGGAGCATCGCTCCGAAAGCTAGTGTGCTTCCAATTAAACCTGTTGGACTATAACCTGGTGTTGTGTGATTTTTAACCTCAGTGAATAAGGCAGCATCAGTGAAGGGACAGGGCACTTCTTTCAATTTTATGGTTCTTCTGAACTAGAAGAAAGTAAACTGACCTTTCAGTTAAACTGGGAAAGAAATAGATATTCCCACCCACTGAACAGAAACTCACCAAAAGCTGCAGTTAATTGAAGGAAGTGTTTGATCTTGCTGCTGGAAGACTATTCTGGAAAAGGGTGATAAATTAAGCCATTGCCCATCAAAGGATTGACAATAAGCAGATACAAAACAGCATTCCATCTGCTGTGTTAATCCAGTGTTTAAATAAATTGGTACTAAAATCTTCAGTGAAAAATTAAATGATGAGAATCTCATTCTTCCGCAGGAGAGCACATTCTGATTGTAATGTCTTAGGGACATTTTCAACAATCTCCCAGGAGCCAGAACATCCCCACAATTTGTGCTAAATTAGCATAACCACTTCACTGAGAGTGTTTAATGGGGACAGTGTAGAGGGAGCTTCACTCTGAATCTAACCCTGTACTGGGAATGTTTGATGAACAAACTGTAGAGGAGGTTTTACTCTGTATCCATCCAGTGTTTTAGCTGTTTCCAGAATCTTTGGAGAGCTGAATGTTTGCTGACAAACTGCCCAGTTAAATACTTCAGTTTACAATTGTTGGCATGTTTTCAGCTCATCCATTAAGAAGTTATTGAACTCTATTTTTTTGCCACAGGTCCCAGTGGCCAGAAGGGAGACCGAGGTGAAAACGGAATTGGTCGTGTGGGTGAGCCAGGCCCACCTGGCCCTGCAGGTATGACCTGTTTACACTGAGGAATGGACGGCCTTGGTGTGGTTTGCTGTATAAAGCATGTTCATTTCACAGCTGTTTTGTCATGACTCTATCCCGTGGAGATGTGTCATGTTAAAGAGGCGTCATTGCAACAGAAATCTGCTGATGCAGCCAGTACAGAACGTGATCTGTTGAATCAGGTGTGCAATAGTTTGGATTATCTGAATCATAGAATCCCTACAGTGTGGAAGCAAGCCATTCGGCCCATCGAGTCCACCCCGACCCTCCGAAGAACATCTCACCAAAACCCAGTCTCCCACCCAGCCTGCGCATCCCTGAACATTATGGGCAATTTAGCCTGGTCAATCCACCGAACCTGCACATCTTTGGACTGTAGGAGGAAACCAGAGCAGCCAGTGGAAACTCACGCAGACACGGGGAGAATGTACAAACTCCACAAAAACAATCACCCAAGGGTAGAATTGAAAACAGGTTCCTGGTACTGTGGGCCAGCAGTGGTAAGCACTGAGCCACTGTGCTGCCCATTATTTCTGGATTGGACTATCGAATCTGGATTTCTGAGACTCTCATCCATCCTCATGATTCCTGGATCTAGAGAGGCAAAGCTAGAGTGTGTGAATAGCAGACCTTTAGGCTGGTATCCACTGAGCAGTTATGAAGGTCAGACCTATTAACGGTCAAATATCTTGGCTAATCTTACTGAATTATGTGAAGAAGTGACTGAAAAACAGTTAAGGTACTTCAGTAAATGTGATAAACCTGGAAATTCAAAATTCTTTCAGTAAGTAACTTGTAAAATAGTTGTGACTGCAGTCCCAACATGGCAAAGTTGGAGGGTGAAGAACTAACAAAGAACAGCCAACTGACTGTGAACACAGTGGACGTGAGTAAGTGTTAATGATCCACAAGCTGGGGTAAAGTGGGAAGCATCCCATTACAACATTGATTTGGACTCTGCAATTGGAAATACAGTTTTAATCTTAACAGATGACTGAAAGTTGGGTGGAGAGAATATCGCTAATTTTTAATGATTGGTGGTAATGTATTTATCAATAGGAGGTTAGTGATTCTGGTAAGGCCAGTGTTCACTGTCAGTTCCTAATATGGTAGAGTTCTGCCTTGAACAGCCACAGTGTGGATGATGTAAAGCCATTCTTGATGATCTGAGGAGGCTCAGTGATGATGAGGGATCAGTGATACACTTCCAGGTTAAGAATACTATGCTAATACTGAACTAAATTATAACAAAATACAAGCAATTGATTAACATCATTGTAGACTGCTGCGTAAAAGCCAAATGAAAGTCCAGTTAGATCAGTGTGAGATGGTGGAGTTTGGTCAAATAAATGAGGAGGTGCGTAACTCCTGGAAATTGGGGTAGACAAACAGGAGAAACCAATGGTCATGGACTAACCAACCATTAAAAATAACAATGCAGGAATTGAAAAGCAGTGAAGTTGTCGATCTTAGTTGGATTGTGGTGAAAGAACATTGAACCATTCTGCCCTCTCAATATAAAAAGACTTCCATACATTTTAAGATTTGGAGATGCCAGTGTTGGACTGGGGTGTACAAAAGTTAAAAATCACACAAGATCAGGTTATAGTCCAACAGGTTTATTTGGAAGCACTAACTTTCAGAACGGACAACCACCTGATGAAGGAGCGTCGCTCCGAAAGTTAGTGTTTCCAAATAAACCTGTTGGACTATAACCTGGTCTTGTGTGATTTTTACCTTTATATTTTTAAAAATGCCCATCACACCACATGACATCCTGAAGCACATTTACAGCCACTGAGGAATATTGTATTCTATAAAAAGAAAATCAGAAACCTTGCAAAATATCTCTCCAATTCTTCTAAGGATGATGCTGGAACTGAGAGGTTGAGACTATCAGGGAAGACTAAGCAAACCAGGATTGTTGACTCTAGAATAGCAAGGACTGAGAAGTTACCTTACGACTGGTTGTACAGGATAGACATTAATGGACGTCTGCTTTAGGAAGGTAGCGGCCTTTGGAAAGTATAGACAATAATAAATCGAGTAGTCTTACCTGATGATGGGATGATAACAGTCTCAAACTCTTCAATGCAGCTGACATCATTTGAAAGGGCTTCCTGCCAGGTGTTCAATGTATCTGCCTATTAAAGGGGACTTTGAAACCGTACAGAAGGACCCTAACCAGTACTTTAGGTATGTACAGGTAGGAACCGGCAATGCGCAGCTTTTGACAAGGCAGAAGGAAGGATGAGAGGAAAGAGATCACCAAAAACAGCAGGAGGTTATTTTAGTGAGACAGAGCGGAGCTGGAGAGTATGTCCAGAATCTGCAAAATGAAACTGAGCAGCTGCTGTCCCACTGTCAGCAACCACAGACCCCTATGCCCACACCTACCCCCACCTCACCACACCCCACTGGGGCCAGGCTAATGTTGTGAACTCAAGCCAATGAGCTGTAACATTACCCTTCTTGACCTCCTGTAGCTTTTCTGCTGGATATAAATGAAATCACTCGAAGGGGGAAGGTGTAAAAGAGATGTGTGAGGCAAGTGTTTCCGCACAAAGGGTGGCTAGTGCCTGGAACACGCTGCCAGAGGAGATGGTGGAAGCAGGCACAATAGCAGCACTCAAGAAGCACCTGGATGAATACCTGAATAGGAAGGGAGTTGTGGGATACGGATCCTGTATGTGAAGACAGTTTTAGTATGGAAGGGCAAAATATGTCAGCACAGGCTTGGAGGGCCGAAGGGCCTGTTCCTGTGCTGTATTGTGCTTCGTTCTTTGTCTCGATGATGAGGATGGAAAACTTTAACCCGCCGTCACATTTGAGCCCTCCGGTTTTATGTATTAGACTCATAGAGAAGTACAGCATTGAAACAGACCCTTCGGCCCAACTCGTCCATACCAACCAGATATCCCAACATAATCAAGTCCCATTTGCCAGCACTTGACCCATATCCCTCTAAATCCTTCCTATTCATATACCCATCCAGGTGCCTTTAATTGTAATTGTACCAGCCTCCACCATCTCATTCCATACATGCACCATCATCTGCATGAAAAAGTTGTCCCTAGGTCCCTTTTAAATCTTTCCCCTCTCACCCTAAACCTATGCCCTCTAGTTCTGGACTCCCCGACCCCAGGGAAAAGACCTTGTCTATTTATTCTATCCATGCCCCGCATGATTTTATAAACCTCTATAAAGTCACCCCTCAGCCTCCGACGCTCCAGGGAAAACAGCCCCAGCCTGCTCAGCCTCTCCCTATAGCTCAAATCCTCCAACCCTGGCAATATCCTTGTAAATCTTTTCTGAACCCTCTCAAGTTTCACAACATCCTTCCAATAGGAGGGCGACCAGAATTGCACACAATATTCCAAAAATGGCCTAACCAATGTCCTGTACAGCCACAACATGACCTCCCAACTCCTGTACTCAATGCTCTGACCAATAAAGGAAAGCATACCAAATGCCGCCTTCACTATCCTATCTACCTGTGACTCTACTTTCAAGAAGCTATGAACCTGCACTTCAAGGTCTCTTTGTTCAGAAACACTCCCCAGGACCTTACCACTAAGTGTATAAGTCCTGCTCTGATTTGCTTTTCAAAATGCAGCTCCTTACATTTATCTGAATTAAACTCCATCTGCCACTCCTCAGCCCATTAACCCATCTGATCAAGATCTCGTTGTAATCTGAGGTAACCCTCTTCGCTGTGATCTTCACAGCTTTTCTCTCTGTTTAGTGGGCCTGTTAATCCTAAGCTGTTTGAGTTGATGAATGACACTGTTTTGTGATTTCCAATTATCTTTCTGTTCACGTTCAGGTCCACCAGGACGCCCAGGATATGGTAAAATTGGCCCACCAGGTCCAGTTGGCCAGCAGGGGGTGCCAGGTGTGCCAGGCCCACCAGGACTTCAAGGAACATCGGGGAAAAATGGGCGCTGCACACCCTCTGACTGTATCATGAGGGTACCTGAGCCTTACAATGCCAAGAATTCAAAAGGACCATCTCATTGGATGAATTAATAAAGACTTTTCTTCATTGCATTTTTGGGGGGTGTGGTTGAAATGTCAGATTTCTTTTTCCTCTTTTTTTTTTAAATGAATCACATGAACAGTTTTTGCAGGTAGGCCGAAGTAATAATTTTTCCCAGTGTATTGTTTAGACAGTATTTGTACATGTTTCTCCAGCTATGGGAATAGGTCCTAATATTTTCCTCCCTGCAATTAGGCCCTGATAACCTTTTCAAAACCACTCGGACCTTATACCGTGGAAGCCAATATCTGTCACTGGGTGTTGTGGGACGCAGGGCACTAGTTGGTGCTCAGACTTGATAATTCTGGTTGGGGATGTTTCAAAACAATTTCATCACATGACCTCCCACAGCCCCACCCACCTGCACCGTTGTTCATTTTCTTCGGTAATCCTCACATCACCCATCTCATGAAGTGAATAGACTCTCCCAATATAATTAGATGATTCTCAGTTCAAAAACCTTGTTTCTCTGACTCCAATATTTTTATAACTTCTTGTGAACGGAACTACTGAAAGGAATTGAACCATAGACATGTTGCCTTTTCCAACAGTGTGCTTCTGAGCTTGATCCTTAACAATCCAGGGCATTCTTGGAGAGTTGACCACCTGAACTGGGATATTGGCCTCAGTCAGATCTGACCAATTGCAGGAGAAAGCCTGAACTCAGTATGCTGTTTAGCAGTACCCACTGCCCGTGTCTGTGATGTTAACAGATCTGATCAAAAATAAATGAAATGTGTCGAGAATTTATTGACTATATCAGTCCAACAGCCCTTTCTGCAGTCCCAGATCCTCTCCTTTCAGTAGTTAACTGCTATGATTCTATTCCCCACCTGATTAAGTGCTCTTATTACCAGGGTAAACGCCAAGGGGGCAATTGAATTTAAATATTCTGGAGGGAAAACTTGAATTTCTTGCACAGACTGTGTACAATGCGTCTTGGACCTCTCTGCACACAGTTGCTGACAAATCCAGATTCAGAAAGCTTGATGAAAAATACTGCAGCTCTCACAAAAGGTACAGTGAGAGAGACCGCCCCTGAACCATCGGATTGATGTTCTGGTCTCTATGTGTATGAGTGAGAGTGAGGGTAAACCGGTGACTCAGGCCAGAGCTAGCTCCACCAGGAATAGACCCCAGCAACAGGTTGGTGAAGGAAATGTGCAGATGAACCTTGGCATCACAACAATGGGGAGCAGTAATTTCAGAGCTGCTCACAACTGTCCAAAGGCAATCCAGTTCAGACAAAGGTGGATACAGACGTCAATATGGGTAAATAAAACAGTCTGTAGCTAACCCTGGGAAGTACCTGTCTTGGGAGTGTTTGATGTGAATTGATTTTAACTTTGCTGACCCAATGATACGTTATCACGTTCAGATTCCTGAGCCTGTTTTCCTCCGGATTAGCTTTCTGTTGTTGCCAAATAAATCAGATTATGAGAGTCGGGTGAAAGTGAGGTTCGAATAATGAGCATGTGCCGAGGAATTGTTTTATTCTCTCACACTGTCTTAGCAACACCCACGTGAGCAGGAAATGTCTTTAAAAAGTAACAAAGTGAAGACTATTCATTGGGAATGAAATTGCTGTTCAGTTCAACCTGCAGTCAGAGCTGACTTCCTTTCTCTCAATTAAATGGACATTAATTCTCCTTCCATCATTTAAGTAGAGGATTGTAGGCAAAGTGCCAGGGGGTCAGAAACTGGGGATGTTGACTTTGCCCATGTCCTGTGCTCTCCCAGTCTCTGTCCCAGCTGTTGGGACAGGCCGTGGCTGATGGTAGGCTTCTGATCTTCATCTCTGTCTTCCAGCTCCTGCAGGTCCAGGGGAATGCTGGTCATCGTACAGTCAGACAACCCAACATGTAGCTAATGGAAGCAGGCCTTCCTGCCACACGCACACTGCAGCTCTCAGTGGTGACCACCCTCAGTTACTGCCTCCTCGGTCATTAACATGTATCCTGCCCATCCCTGCTGTGCTGACTGGCACTGCCAAAGCTGTCAGCCTGAATTGGGAACATTGTCTGGTCAAATGGGTCCTCACAAACACATGTTATTGTCACTTCTAAACATCAACTGTTGGAGAACTGGGAGTTACTCAAGAGCCCTGTATTAAAGAGTATTAAAGAGAATTTTGACAGAGCTGATGTTTGGAATTGGTTGATTTTCCGTTATTTGGTGATGTTGCAATGTGATTAAGAAGTTGTGCCTTGACCTGTCCTGCACCATGGTTTGTAATGGTGAGTCCCATCTCTGTTAACCAGAACTCTGCACACTATTTAAGCTTCAAATCTGGCCTCACTGATCCTGCATTGTGAGCATTTCCAGCCTGTTGTGGAATTTCTTCACCTTTCTGATCTGCTCCTTTATGACTGTAGTGACCAGCACCTTTACCCCTGTCTGGACTGTATCAGATCTGAATGCTTCTGCCTCAAATCTTCCACATGAATAGGAAAGGCTATCCATAACTCTGTTTCGTTCATTTTTGTTTGTCTTTTATTTCCAAGTGGTGTGTGCTCATTCAGATTTCCTGTTGTTCATCAACTCCACATGTTTAAACTAACTTCCACACCCCCCACAACTTTACTTCAAGCCAGGCCTGGGGTCTCTTTGGTTCAGTTTAAGCATGAAAGGAACCCTGAATGAACAACAGTTCAGACACTGCACCTGGTGCACCCCACCCTTGCTATCTCTGAGGGCATTTGATCATGGATACAAGATTGCTCAGTTGTGCATGTCTCAGTCTGACTAGAAACTGTACCGAAAGGTGGCGTTGTTCTGAAACCACATAGGGAGCTAACTGCACAGCCACAGTGTTCTGTGCACTGTCCCATTCTCCTCTGTCAAGAAGTGACTGTATGGGAAACTGTTGGGACACTGAGATCATGCTACACTGCAGAGCCTGACCACTCTACACACTGATGCAATGTGAGCAATTGAGAAACAGACCATCTAAAGACACTTGCAGAAGGGTCCATTTGGAGCGTTAGTCTAGTGAGAAATGTCCCCAAACTCAACTCAGTAGTTGGACCAAGACCCAATCGGGTCCGCGCTAATACAAGTGACAGTGTGAAACATATTCAGGCAAATTTTACACCATGGTAGGAGTGACTGGTAGAAGGGACAGGGAGGGTCGGGTAAAACTGGGTGCCCTGGTAATGGTCCTATCACCTACACACTCTTGCTGGTTTTTATCAGCATTGGGGGATGTGCTGAATGGCCCACATTCCCAGATGAAAGTGGAAGGTCCATTCTGAGCAATTAATGATTCCAATGGCTGGCAAACCACTGAGGGGGAACTGAGCAAACAGGAGGTGGACCAGTTTAGGGCCAGGCTGCAGGGGTGGCCACTCCCTTCACATGCATGCACACGCACACATTCAGACGCACACAGGCACATACACACGCATGCACACGCACACATTCAGACGCACACAGGCACATACACTCACTCACACGCATGCACACGCACACATTCAGATGCACACAGGTACATACACTCGCTCACATGCATGCACACGCACACATTCAGATGCACACAGGCACATACACTCACTCACACGCATACACACGCACACATTCAGACGCACACAGGCACATACACTCACTCACACGCATGCACACGCACACATTCAGACACACACAGGCACATACACTCACTCACACGGATGTGCACACACACATCAATGTTACTACATAAAATGCAACTTTACTCCCAAAATATCATTCAAATACAGACAATCTGAGATGCATTATGCAGCTACATGTGAATTATTCAGATTAAATCGTTGTTTCAGAAGATGGTATGGTATATTCCAGAATCATTTATTACACAATTGTTAAAAATGAAGATTAATTTCATGGGTTTTAAAATACAAGTGAACACAGTGAATGTTGGTGTGAAATGGTTGATATTAAGATGTTGCCTGTTTATATGTTGTTCCTGATTCACTTCCATTGAAATGATTGAAACCAGGATTGATGTGAAAGAAGCTGCTGTATAAATACTGACTGTTCAATATCACACATTTAATACATACCTCAACATTCACCTTTTGTCAAAATGTGGCTCTGTGCAGCAGCCTGAATCAGCAGAAATCAACATTACAGCTAACTCTTGTTATTACACCCACCAGCTGCCCTCTTGGGGTACTTACACTGATGTGTGGCAAGATCATCCAAAGACCCGGAATTCAGTCCTGTTCTGATTCCTGAGCAGAATATTTCATAGTAATGTGACGCTCATGAAACATAGAACATTACAGCACAGTACAGGCCCTTCAGCCCTTGGTGTTGCACTGACCTGTGAAGCCAATCTGAAGCCCACCTAACCTACACTATTCCCATCTTATCCATATGTTTTTTATTTGTAAATATTTTTATTGAAAAAAAAAATTTTAGTTTTATTACAAAATTACAGAATCACTACAACACAGTATAATAACCTTATAATGCAATGACAATAACAGGAAACAAACTACTACTCTAGTCCACAAACCACTGAGGAGAGTGAGAAAATAAAAACTACAATTCAGTAAATAACTGAAAAAAACTAAATTAAACCAAGGTAAATTAAGTTACATTCAGTTGAGTTACAACACTCAGCGCAATCCCACCAAAGCTCCCCACCACGGGAGCATCAGTTGGCAAACCTGTGTTTGTTTGGGATTCTTCCTTCCAGGGGTCCCCCGGCCCACTAGACACAGCTCTCATCACTACACAAAAGCTCTGACCAATATAGCCAACAAGTCTGAGTCCTTATATTTCAGAAAGGGCCGCCACATCCAGTAGAAGAGTTCCATTTTCTGGTGCACCATACTTGTGAAGAAGTTCTGGGGGATTCTCCAACACTTCGCACAAATGAAAGAATATGAAACAGCTTCTTCCCATGCACATCGAAAGAGGGGAGATTCGGCAAACCCAAGGGGAGGGACATTGGATCTACTTTGACCTCGGTTCCCAAGACCCCTTCCAAAACACTCGCTATAGCGCCCCAATACCTACAAAGCTTGTGGCATGACCATAAGCAATAAATAAGAGTACCAATATCTGTTTTACATTTGGGGCACACTGGGGATGCTCCTGTCTTCAATTTCACAAGCCGCTCTGGTACCAAATGAGCCCAAACACTCGCTATAGCGCCCCAATACCTACAAAGCTTGTGGCATGACCATAAGCAATAAATAAGAGTACCAATATCTGTTTTACATTTGGGGCACACTGGGGATGCTCCTGTCTTCAATTTCACAAGCCGCTCTGGTACCAAATGAGCCCTGTGGAGTACCTTCAGTTGCATAGCCTGCGTCCTATTGCAAATTAAAATCTTCCTTACGTTCTCCCAAATATCCTCCCATACCTCTGACGAGATCTCCACCCCCAATTCCTGAGTCCAGATTCCGCACAGCCGCTCAATGTCTTTCAAAACACTACCTCCTAATAAATGATAGAGGGCGCTGACCGAGAGAGTACCCATGGACCAAAGTACTCTCCTCTCCACTTTCGAATTATAGGGACTAACCGTCAATGTAGTCTTTTTCTGTATAAAGTCCCTAATCTGAAAATAAATCTCCCAGACAGGAGACTCTTCTGGACTCCCAGAGCTTAAAACCAGAATCCATCAATCCCAGCTGGAATCCTGGCATTCCTACTATGGGAGTAAAAGGGGAAGTTTTTTGTAAATTGCCCTCACTTTGTGGCATCATTCTCCATGCTTTAACCGTGTTAAGGACAATCGGATTTCTGCAATATTCCAGAACAGTCCTCATCTTGTCCATAAACAACATTAAATGAGGGGACCAGGATGTCGGAAGGTCCTGCCTTTTCAGACCATAAGACATAGGAGTGGAAGTAAGGTCATTTTACCCATTGAGTCCACTCCTCCATTCAATCATGGCTGATGGGCATTTCAACTCCACTTACCCGCACTCTCCTCAGAGCCCTTAATTCCTTGCCAGATCAAGAATTTATCAACTGCACAAAATTAGCTTTATATAATTGATCAAAGGCCGGGGTGATAAAAATGCCTAAATACAGGAAACCTCCCTGCGACCACTGAAAGGGAATCAGATTCCACCCCCACGATCAGGTACTCTAATAAGACCCCCACAGGCATGGCCTCCGACTTCATAAAATTGTTTATTATACCCCCCCCGGGAAAGAACCAAATAAATTAAATGGGACACAAATGTCATTGAATCAGTTAAAAAGAGAAGAATGTCATCTGCATAAAGGGTGATCTTACACCCTCCTTATCCTACCTCTGGGGCAGTTATATTGGGATCCTTCTGGATGGCCTCTGCCAACAGCTCAATCACCTATATAAATAGTAACGGTGAAAGGGGGCACCCTTGTCGGCTGTTTCTGCCAATACTAAAACTGTCAGACCTTATACCATTCATGAGAACTGCTGCTTTAGGGTCACTGTATAACAATGCCACCCACTGGGTAAAGACTCCTCCAAGACCAAACCACTCCAAGACATAAAGGTACGGCCACTCCACCCGGTCAAACACTTTCTCTGCATCCAGGGAGACTACCAAACCCGGAATCGACCCTTGCTGGCATACCTGACTATATTTAGTACTTTTCTAATATTATTAGAAGACCTCAACCCCAAATAAAACCTGTCTGGCCCTCCTTTACAATGAAGGGCAAAACCCACTCCAACCTCAACGCCAGCATTTTTGACAGAATTTTAAAATCCATGTTCAGTAATGATATGGACCTGTTCAAAGTGCTTTCCCTCTCTTGAGAATAACAGAAATATTTGCTTCTCTCAGAGAGGATGGGAGGCAGTCCTGACTGTATGAATAATTGTACATATCCAACATTGGCCCGGTCAGCATGCTTATAAACTCCTTATAACACTCACTTTGAAATCTGTCGGGCCGAGCGCTTTACCACTCTGGAGCTGCCTCACCGCCTCCTATATCTCTTGGATTATCAGTGAGGCATTCAGAAAAGTCTCCTGCTCTGAAGTTACACCCAGAAGGTCTAGGGTTTTAAAAAAGGACTCCACTTTCACCAATCTGTCCACACAGCCCTCCAACTGGTACAGCTTAAAGTAGAACTTCCTGAATGCTGCGTTAATCTTTTTGGAATCGAAAGTGAGAGTACCAAAGCTCTCTCTAACGGGTGTGGTAGATAGGAGGGCATTCTTCTTTCTGGCCAGGTACGCCAGATATCTACCCTGTTTATCATTATACTCGAATAACCTCTAATTCGCAAAGGAAATCTCCTTCTTTGTTGTCTGAGTGAATGCAGCTTTCAGAGCATCCCTGAGGACTGTAATCCGCTACAACTTGCTCACAGACGGTCTGTGAAAGTATGCTGTCTCGGCTGCTTTCAGCCGGCCTCGAGCATATGCTGTTGCTGTCCCCTCTGCTGCTTCTGAGTCGCCGAGTAAGAAATAATCAAACCCTTGCATAGGCCTTGGCAGTCTCCCACAGCACTGACAGATTACTGGCCGTACCCGAATTAATGTCCCAAAAGATTTTATTTCCCGTGAAAAATACTTAGTAAACTTGCTATCCTTCAGGAGGAAAGGATCCATGCGCCAATGCCCTGAGCCTGTCCCATCACCACCAGTCTTGGCCTCCATGTCCATTGCCGCATGATCGGAAATGGCTATGTTGCCAATTCTGCAAGACAGCACCGAATTCAAAACAGCCAATGGGACAAAAAATGTGTCAATCATAGTGTAGCACTTATGTGGGTTGGAGAAAAAGGTGAAGTCCCTACCCTCAGGGTGAAGACATCTCCACACATCCACCAATCCCAGCTCCCTGTTCAGGTCCACCAGCTGCCTGGATTGCAGGAATATACCCGCGAGACTCCTAGGGCATCCTGTCCACCTCGAGCTCCATAACTCAATTAAAGTCTCCCCCTATAATTGTATGACGCGCCCTAAGGACCATCAACTTGGAAAGCTCATCTGTTAAAAATTTGCCTGAATGTGCCAGGGGGCAATATATTCAAGATCCCATACTCCTTGCCCTGTATAAAAGCTTTAAGAATCATAAACTGCCCATATTCATCCTTAGTTTGGTCTAACCGGTGAAATGGGAGATTCTTCTGGATGGGTATAGCAACTCCTCTACTTTTCGAATTAAAGGATGAGAAAGCACCTGTCTGAACCCTCCCTGCTGTAACTTCAAGTGCTCCTTATTGGTTAGATGTGTATCTTGCAGCAAGGCTACATCGACCCTCTGTTTTCTAAGGCTTGAAATTATCTTCTTTTCTGGATGTAGGTTTGCTCGCTGAGCTTAAAGGTTCACGTTCAGATGTTTCGTCACCAGACTAGGTGACATCTTCAGTGAGTCTCCAGATGAAGCATTGCTGATGATTCCTGCTTTCTATTTATATGTTTGGGTTTTCTTTGGGTTGGTGATGTCATTTCTTGTTCATTTTCTCAAGAGTTGGTAAATCGGGTCCAAGTCAATGTATTTGTTGATAGAGTTCCGGGTGGAATGCCATGCTTCTAGGAATTCTCATGTGTGTCTCTGTTTGGCTTGACCAAGGATGGATGTGTTGTCTCAGGCGAAGTGGTGTCCTTCCTTATCCGTATGTAAGGATACTAATGAGAGAGACGGTCATGTCGTTTTGTGGCTAGTTGATGTTCAAGTATCCTGGTGGCTAGTTTTCTGCCTGTTTGTCCAATGTAGTGTTTGTTACAGTTCTTGCATGGTATTTTGTAAATGACATTTGTTTTGCTTGTCATCTGTATAGGGTCTTTCAAGTTCATAAGCTGCTGTTTTAGTGTGTTGGTGGGTTTGTGGGCTACCATGATACCAAGGGGTCTGAGTAGTCTGGCAGTCATTTCTGAGATGTCTTTGATGTATGGGAGAGCGGCTAGTTTTTCTGGATGCATTTTGTCTGCTTGTTTTGGTTTGTTGCTGAGAAATTTGCGGATTGTGTTCATTGGGTACCCGTTCTTTTTGAATACACTGTATAGGTGACTTTCCTCTGCTCTGCGTAGTTCCTCTGTGCTGCAGTGTGTGGTGGTTCATTGGAATAATGTTGTGATGCAGCTTCATTTGTGGATGTTGGGATGATTGCTTCTGTAGTTCAATATGTTCAGACGAAACGTCTGAACATGACCCTTCCAGCTCAGCAAGCAAACCTACATCCAGAACCTCAACCTGAGCTACAAATCTTCTCAAAACTCACTATCTTTTTTTCTCTTAATCGGTGAATGACTCCCCTTAATATTCCAGGTGCACCGTTTAAATGAACGGTTAGCCATAGCTGTCCGAAAGTCCATGCCCCCCGGGAGGAAGAACCCCACTCATAGCGCGCCGAGTGGAAACAGAAAGCAGTTTGTATAAACTTTAAAATACAATGACCAAAACTACCATATCAAAACTTCTAAGAGCTACTTCTACAACAGACCAACATATAATACAATTGAAAGGAGACTCTCCCCCTTGCCCACAGGGAGTGCTCATACTACCCACTAACCCCTCAAAGTTTGTGGGAAGATTCATAGCTCAGATGCTCGTTGTTGTGGTTCTGTTCGCCGAGCTGGGAATTTGTGTTGCAGAGTTTCGTCCCCTGTCTAGGTGACATCCTCAGTGCTTGGGAGCCTCCTGTGAAGCGCTTCTGTGATATTTCTTCCGGCATTTATAGTGGTTTGTCTCTGCCACTTCCGGTTGTCAGTTCCAGCTGTCCATTGCAGTGGTCGGTATATTGGGTCCAGATCGATGTGCTTATTGATTGAATCTGTGGATGAGTGCCATGCCTCTAGGAATTCCCTGGCTGTTCTCTGTTTGGCTTGCCCTATAATAGTAGTGTTGTCCCAGTCGAACTCATGTTGCTTGCCATCTGCGTGTGTGGCTACTAAGGATAGCTGGTCGTGTCATCTCGTGGCTAGTTGGTGTTCATGGATACGGATCGTTAGCTGTCTTCCTGTTTGTCCTATATAATGTTTTGTACAGTCCTTGCATGGGATTTTGTACACTACATAGACAGCTAATGACCCGCATCCATGAACACCAACTAGCCACGAAACGACACAACCAGCTA
>NC_057736.1:45903320-45913104 GCF_004010195.1 Chiloscyllium plagiosum | reverse complement strand
GGAATTCCTAGAGGCATGGCACTCATCCACAGATTCAATCAATAAGCACATCGACCTGGACCCAATATACCGGCCACTACAGCGGACAGCTGAAACTGACAACCGGAAGCGGCAGGGACAGGCCACTATAAATGCCGGAGGAAACACCACAGATGCACTTCACAGGAGGCTCCCAAGCACTGAGGATGTCACCTAGACAGGGGACGAAACGTCTGTAACACAAACTCCCAGCTCGGCGAACAGAACCACAACAACTCACTAAGCCCTTCATGGCTCCTTCTGGCTAAAGCTGTGTCCCAGCCCCAAACAACACAAAGTGAGAGAAAAATTACACACATCCTATAACGAGAAAGTTAAAAGTGGACACTCAACCCATCCCATCAATACTTAAACCTTAGGCACTCCTGATAGAACAGAAATATATGTTAGATGAGGGGGTAAATGTAGGGGAATGGGTCTGGGTGGGTTACGCTTCGGCGGGTCGGTGTGGACTTGTTGGGCCGAAGGGCCTGTCCCCCGACTGCCTCCCCCATCCCATACCAAGGGCGAAGAAAAGGAAGTGATGAGAAAAAAGAACAAAGGACAATGGGAGGGGAGAGAGAAGGGAGAAGAGAGGACAAAAGAAAAAAACAACTATGACCCCCACATATATTAAAAAAAACACAACAACCAGGTAAACTAGGCAAATTGTGGAGAAAATCAAAGTAAACATTATCGTCCATATTATTCGAGCCAGCCAGTCTATTTTAAAGCATCCAGGACGTCCTTTTCCTTTTCCAGTGAGTCAAAATTAAACACGGACTCTCTGTGGCTGAAATATTGCTAGATATCTTACAGAATACTGAACATCCAAGTTCCTCAGCCTCCTTTTTACCTCATCAAAGGCCTGCCTCTTGTGGAAAAGTCTTGGAGAAACATAAATCTTGATCCTTTGTATGTCAGAGCCTGTTGATCCTTCCCCAGTGCTCTAGAAGTTTCCAGAACCATTTGCTTGTCTCTGTAATGCTGGAGTCGCACTAGGGTGGAGGCGCTGGTCCGATCCAGGCCTGTGCACTGCGACCCGGTGGGCCTGCTCAACCTGCACCCGGCCTGCCCCGACTTCCAGCTTCAGAAACTGCCGGAGCCATTAGTCGAAGAAGCTGACCAGCTGGCCTCTTCTTCTAGTTCCGGTAGCCCGACCAGGCAGATGTTCTTGATTTTTGTGGTCATTGACCTGCTCTACTAAGGCCCGTACCTGCTGTTCCAGGGCCTGGAACCGACCCGCCGAGGATTCCACCGTGGTTTCGGAGGACATGGTCTGCTGCTCCAGCTCCATGACGTGCTGCCCAAGATGCTGGATCTCCTGGTCATACTGCTGCAGCACAGCTAAGATCGGTTCCAGCCTGGTCCGGGTCTTCTCCATCGCTGGAACGATCTTCTCTTGGAGTTTCATGAGCTCCGAGACCAGGCTGTGCTCCACAGGTAAGTCCCCTGGGGCTTTCACAGAGGCCAACGTTGCGGGTGTGTCTGGTATTGCTGGGGGATCCCTGCTTGATCATCCGTGTGGTCCCTTCCCTTTAGTCATTTTTCTAACTATTTTAAACTAACACTGAACAATTCTGGGGGTCAAAAAATAACAATTTCTACCACAATGGGTAATAAAGGGAGGGTGAGTGCACCACTATATCTGGGTTCTGGTGCACAGCTCAGCAGGGCAGACCTACTGGGTCACCACCATCTTGAATTCCCATCATCGATACGTTCATCCAATGACCATTTAAATGCCCTTTAAGTTGGTGAGACTATTACTGTTGCAAGCAGAGCATTCCACACCCTTACTGCTCTCTGAGTAAAGAACCTACCTCTGACATCTGTCCTATATCTATCATCCCTCAATTTAAAGCTATGTCCCCTCATGCTAGCCATCACCATCCAAAGAAAGAGGCTCTCACTGTCCTCCCAATCTAATCCTCTGATCATCTTATCTGTCTCTATTAAGTCACCTCTCAACCTTCTCTCTAACGAAAGCAGCCTCATGTCCCTCAGCCTTTCCTCATAAGACCTTCCCTCCATACCAGCACATTCTAGTAAATCTTCTCTGAACCCTTTCCAAAGCTTCCATATCCTTCCTATAATGTGATGACCAGAACTATATGCAATACTCCAAGTGCGGCCACACCCAAGTTTTGTACAGCTGCAGCATGACCTCGTGATTCCAAAACTCAATCTCTCTACCAATAAAAACTAACACACCGTGTGCCTTCTTAACAACCCCATCAACCTGGGTGGCAAGTTTCAGGGATCTATGCACATGGACACTATTCCAAAAGTAATGCAGTTCCAGCTTCTATTGTACACACAGCACAAGATCAATCAGCAAAAAGAGCAAACTGGTACGTCAGACCTATCTGCCAAGTCCAGCTTTGGCTGGTGGCTTTCTGCTCATGTACACTGTGTTCAAGTCAAGCTGGTCAAGCAAGGTCAGGAACTGCCCCTAGCTACTTTATAACACTCTTTATTGCAGATTAAGACTAAATGCTACAATACACAGTAATCAGAGTTATAAAAAGTCTATAAGATCATGCGACATTGAAATAGACACAGGAGTAGGCTATTTGGCTGCTCAGGCCTGCTGTGCCATCATGATTAATCTGATATTCCTCATGCCCACTTTCCTACCTTTTCTTTATAATGCATGATTCCCAAGCTGTTCCAGAAGCTAGCTCAGCCTGAAACATACACAAGGATCTACCCTCACAGCTGTCTATGACAAGGAGTTCCAAAGACTCTCTCTTCTAAGACCATGATTTCAGGTCCTAGACTCTCCCATGAGGGGAAGTAACTTCTCAGCGTTTACCTCTCAAGCCCCTTAGCAATCCTGTATGTTTCAATGAGATCACCTCTTATTCTTCTAAACTCCAGTGAGTTGAGTCCCAGCTTGTTTAACCTTTGCTCATAAGACAACCCCCCGTACCAGGGATCATCCCAATAATCCTTCTCTGAACTGCCTCCAATGAAATACTGTACTACAAGGGGACCAAAGCTGCTCACAGTATTCCAGATGCGGCCTCACCAGCACCTTGTACAGTCACAGTAAGACTTCCCTACTCTTATACTCCAAGCCCTTGAAATAAGGGCCAACATTCCATTAGCCTTCCTGATTACCCGCTGCACTTTAATGCTAATTTTCTGTGTTTTGTGCACAAGTCTCCCCAAGTCCTTTTGTGTTGCAGCTTTCTGCAGTTCTTCACCATTTAAATAATATCCTGTTCTTTTGTTCTCCCTTCACATTTTCCCATATTATGCTCTGTTTGCCAACATTTTACCCAGTTGCTTCACCTATCAATACCTCTCTGCGGCTATTTGAATCTTTCTCCCAACTTGCCTTTCCACCTATTTTTGTGTCATCTGCGAATTTGGCAACAGCACATTCACTTCCTTCCTGCAAGTCACTAAAGTATACTGTCAACAATTCCAGGACTGATCCCTATTGAACTTGTCGCAGGTCACCAACTTGAAATGAATCCCTTATTCCCACTTTTTATTTCCTGACCATGAGCCAATTCCCTATCCCTGCCAATATACTACCTCCAATATAGTGGACTCTTAAGACAATTTTTTGTGAGGTATCTTTTTGAATGCCTTCTTAAAAATCCAAATAGAACCCATTGATTGGTTCTCTTCTACCCACTGTGGTTGAGACTACCTTGAAAAATGAATAAATTAGTCACACATGATTTTCCTTCCATGAAGCTACATTGACTCTGCTTTTAATTAGTTTACAATTGTCCAAATATGCTGCTGTTACTTAATCATAGAATCCCTACAGTGTGAAAGCAAGCCATTCAGCCCACCAAGTCCATACCAACTCTCCAAAGGACATCTCACCCAAGACTCAGCCCTCTACCATATCCCTGTAATTCTGCATTTCCCATAGCTAATCCCTGGACACTATGGGTACTTTAGCATGGCCAATCCACCTAACCTGCACATCCTTGGACTGTGGGAGGAAACTGGAGCACCCAGAGGAAACCCTCGCAAACACGGGGAGAGTGTGCAAACTCCACACAGATTCGTTAGTAATTGGTTCCAATATTTTTCCAATAGATGTTTAGCTAGTCGGCCTGAGGGTACCCATGTTTTGTTTCCTTCCCTTTTAGAACAGGGATTCTGTTGCTTCAAGACAGACTATTCCACAAACTCTATCTCTCCATTTGTGTCTCTCTTCTTTAATTCAGTGCATGTTGTGCTGCTTATACCCAGGGAGGAGCAGCTCTGTAACATCATTGCAAGACTGCTTCAGGGTCCTGAAGACCTTACGCTACTTTCCCATGCCTGGAGTGTCCTCCCTCAACACCTGTCAAATCATGTCTCCATCTCAGCCCCAACTAAAAACAAAATCTGCTTGAATTGCCAACAAACTGAGAAGAAACTCAGTCTTACACTTGAATTTTTGACAACCATTGAATATCTGAATGAGTTTTGTAGCTAATGTAATGTTTTTGAAGTGTAGTCTCTGTTGTGATGTCAGAAATGCAACAGCCAATGTGTGCACAGCTCCCACAGCAGTGGGACAATGGCATAAAAAGCTGTGTTGGTGATGGTGATTGAGGGATACGTTTGGCCTAGTCACTGGCATGTCTCCCTTTCTCTTCTTCAAATTAATCGTACATGATTATTTACATGTGGTCAGCAGTTACAAGGGTGTAGGACTCAGAGCGTAAACTTAGATTTTTGTTCTCAAGTCCTGGAATAGGATCCGAACCTTGCATTTCAAAACGCAAGATTGAAACCGATTGACTGTGGTTGGCACCAACACTGAGCTATTTCTTGCCAACCACTTCAAATGACTGAAAATTGTCCAAGAATCAAAGAAGTACTATGGTGGCCATTTGGCCCATCATGTCTGTACTGACTCTTCAATGAGCATCACATTCCAGCGTTTCCCTATTTCCCTTCACACCAGTTCTATCCCAATAATCATCCAATCGCCTCTTGAATTCCTCCTGCCTCCACCACTTTTCCAGGTAGTACGTTCCAGACTCTAACTACTCACTATATGAAAAAGAATTTTCTCGCGTCACATTTGCTTCTTTTGCAAAATAGTGAATCTATTCACTCTGATTTTTGATCCTTTTACAAGTGGGAACAATTTCTCCCAATCTATTCTGTCCAGCCCCCTCATAACTTTGCAATGGACGAGATGACATGACCAAGTTATTTGTAAAGCTTCTCTTTGCTACAATCACTGACCATTTAGTATGTTTCACCCTGCCACACTCCACAACTGCCTGATAGTTGCAAAGCCCCAGCAATCTTTACAAAAACATTTATGTTCTAAAATGATTATCCTGCCTACACTCACAACTTAAAACCTTTTTACTGTTTATGTGTGTCCAAATAACTTGCTGTTTTACCAACAATAAGATGAGGCTTCTCGACAAGTTACAGGATAATTATTGTCCCCTATCCTTCCTCAAATAGTACATTGGGATCCTTTACCTTCACCCAAAAGAGAAGATGGGGTTTCATCTGATCAGAAAGATGAACCTCTGACTCAGCAGCACACCTGTTAATGAAGAGCAATGTAGATGTTGTGGTTAAATCTCCAGACTGAATCTTTCAACCCAGGAGCACTGACTCTGTCCCACCCCTTGGTACAGAGCCAGGGCTGGCAGCTAAGAGACAGGGAGGACTCAAACAGCTCAGACTTAAAGGGAAACTTTATCCAGAATCAGGGTTGGTTTTATTGAAAGATGACAAAGACAAAGAGTAAAGATTAGATTAGATTAGATTAGATTACAGTGTGGAAACAGGCCCTTCGGCCCAACAAGTCCACACTGACCCGCCGAAGTGCAACCCCCCCCATGCCCCTACATTTACCCCTTACCTAACACTACGGGCAATTTAGCATGGCCAATTCACCTGACCACCAGTCGCCTGAGGCGGGAATTAAACCCGGGTCTCTGGCGCTGTGAAGCAGCAGTGCTAACCACTGTGCCACCGTGCACAAGAGCAACATTTGGCCTAACCTACATCTGAGTAATAGAATATACCCCAATCTGGTCAAGAGACAGAGCCCTATTGAGTATCACTGACTGAGGAGCAAGCTTTCCCTTATTGAGTTTAATGCAGAAACTGCTGGAGGGATTATAGAGGATAACGTCGTTGGGAGTGTACCCGCCGAAATTCCTCCTTTCCCCACTGGCACACTCGCACATTTATTTTCAAGTGGGTGCAGGAGTAGGCCATTCGGCCCTGTGAGCCAGCTCTGCCATTCTATAAGATCATGATCGATCCTCTGTCTCCAGACCACATTTCTTTCTCCCCATACCCCTTGATAACTTTAATATTCACTAAATCATAAAGTAATTTCAACAGGACAGTGTTGATTGTGTAGGCCTATCTATAGGTCAATTGGCAGATATCCCTTTGGCTTTTATTGTAATGAGTTTTGGGATATCACAACTGTGGGAGTTTACAACTTACCTGAGCCTTACTGAATTCTTAAAAAGTTTGACAGGTTAAAGGATGAGGATGATTCTGCCCTGAAGGGGCAGAGGTGTCTAGAACCAAGGACACGCTCCCAGAATTAGGAGCATTTAAAGACTGAGACAAGGAATAACCTGTTCACTGATGCCCAGTTTGGGTTCCAGCAAAACAACTCAGCTCCTGACCTCATAGCAGCCTTGATTCAAACATTGACAGAGGTGCTGAATTCCAGAGGTGAGGTGTCACAGCTCCTGACACTAAGGCTGCTTTTGATGGACTGTGTCCTAAAGACGAACTGAAATAAATGGGAATGGGGGGAAAACTCTCTGCTGATTGGAGTCACACCTGGCACATAGGAAGATGGTCATGGTTGTTGGATGTCAGTCATTTCAGCTCCAGGACATCTCAGCAGGAGTTTCTCAGGGTATATCCCAGGCCCAATCATCTTCAGCTATTTGCCTCCATCATAAAGTCTGAAGTGGGGATGTTCTCTGATGATTGGACAATGTTCATCACCATTCATGACTCTTCAGATGCTGAAGCAATCCGTGTTCGAATGCAACATTATCTGGACAATATCTAGGCTTGAGCTGACAAATGGCAAGGCCACATAAATGCCAGGCAATGAGCATTACTAATAAGATGCAATCTAAACATTGCCACTTGACATTGAATAGAGTAACTACCACTGAAACCACTCCCCACCCCACCCTCAATATTCTGGGGGTTACCATTGATCAGAAACTGAACTGAACCAGCTATAGAAATACAGTGACTTCAAGAGCAGGTTAGAGGGTCAGAATCCAGCAATGAGTAACTCCCCGCTTGTAAGTGGTTCCCATTCCCTCCTTAAAATGCTTCTTAGGATTTAGGATTTTATGGAAAACAAAATCACTGATGCAATATTTGGCTCAACTACAAGCTTGTTTATTAAAACAAACCAGTCTAAATGACACGACGCCTTGATTTAACCCTGGCCCCCATCCTAAACACACAAAATCACCATGATGACAGAAGAAAAACATTCATCATAAAACCAGAGGCAAAACCTTATATTTCTGCCAAAACTTTCTTTACTTCAGACCCAAACTCCGGTGATTTGGTTGTTACTGAAGGTTATACCTAACCTCTCAGCCCCAAAATCCCTGCAGGGTAAGAACTTTCAATCCTCCACGTGTTTGAGTCCTTCTGGTGAGAGTTGTCAGTCCATAAGTGTGACCCTGCAGACCCCTTCAGGCCAAGATCACTATGACTCAGCCAGACACTTCCAAGTTCCAACAGGACTGTCTCTCCAGTGTAGAATGTAGACCTCAGTCAGACCTATTTGTCCAGCCCCCCCTCCACCTGACTGGAGGAGATTGTTTCAAATCCACTCCCTGTTTTATAGTGATTTATATCAAGCCCATCACAACTATATTAAACATTTTCCTGTTGATCGGGATTTCTGGGAGTTAATCTTCCTCAGTGTATTTCACACACTGTTCACCCAGGGATTGTCAGTGAAACAATGCAGTCCTTTTCCATGATAAAAAAAACACTGTGAGGACAGCAGAATTAGTTCCAATGGTTGTCAACTTCTCTCTGCTATGGTTTAGAATTGAAATGGCAATAACCCATGGATCTTGGATAATTCAAGCCTTTGTACCTCAATCTCCCTCCTCAGCAGGAACTCATCAGACTCACAGTGGCCAGGTCAAAAAATCTCTCTCAAATGCATCAGGCAATGGCAAGTTCAGGATATTTCCCTGCACCATTGTCCCATCCAGAATAAAGTCAAAAATCGCACGACACTGAATTATAGTTCCAACAGGTTTACTTGAAACTGCAAGCTTTCAGAGCGCCAGCTCCTTCCTCAGGCAGTTAGTGAGAAAGAATACGTCGGACACAGAATTTATATGTAAAAGATCAAAGGGTCATACAATTTATGCAAATGTATCGAACAAACACACACTCACACGTACCTCTCACGCATGTATACGCCCTCACAGTCACACACACCCCCTCTCAAGCACACTCTCTCACTCTCTCTCTCTCCCTCATGCATGCTCATATAGGGTGTCTATTGGGTGAATTTGTATTTGCAGATAACATTGTATTTTGTTCAAAATGCACACAATCTGTAGACAGTCAGTCAATGTGGCATTTTATAAATTCCTCCTTTGGAAATATAACCAGTCTGGCTCCAGGTTGAGATACAAACAGACTTGAATCTCAGCCTCACACCTAAAGTGCATTTTCTGACCAGAGAGGTCACCTTTATTCTGATAAAACCTGAACTTATCTGGGGCAGTGACTTAAGAGAAATTCTCGGATTTAAATATTAATCAATCAAAACCTGCAACTCCATTCTAACTGATTAAAGTTATTAGCCATCTGGGTTTGTTCGATGCATTCACATAAGTTGTATGACCTTTTGATCTTTTAATTATCAATTCTGTGTCCGATGTATTCTCTCTCACTAGCTGCCTGAGGAAGGAACTGGCGCTCCGAAAGCTTGTGGTTTCAATTAAACCTGTTGGACTTTAATACGATGTCGTGTGTTTTTTAACGTTGTCCACCCCAGTCCAACACCGGCTCCTCCACATCATGACCACCCATCACATTCATAAACATCCACTCCCTCCAACACCAATGCAGCAGTGCGTGCTATCTACAAGATGCGTTGCAGAAATGCATCAAGGTTCCTTGAACAGCACCGTCCAAACAGCCAACTACTACCGTCTAGAAGGACAAGGGAGGCAGATACATAGGTACACCAACACCTGCTAGTTCCCCTCCAAGCCACTCACCATTGTGACTTAGAAATACATCACTGTACCTTCAGCATCACTGGGTGAAAATTCTGGAACTCAGCCCGAACAGCATTGTGGACTTACCTACTGCAGCAGATCAGGCAAGCAGTTCACCAGCTGGGGTGGGGAATCAGTGTTGGGGCGCAAATGAATAAAAAAAAAACTATACGGGACTTGCACAGCAATAGCAATGCAATGTCCATGTGATCACTTGATATCACCTGGGTAAAAACAAGGACTGCAGATGCTGGAAACCAGAGTCTAGATTAGAGTGGTGCTGGAAAAGCACAGCAGGTCAGGCAGCATCCGAGGAGCAGGAAAATCGACGTTTCGGGCAAAAGCCCTTCATCAGGAATACAGGCCTGAAACATGGAGAGATAAGCTAGAGGAGGGTGGGGGTGGGGAGAAAGTAGCATAGAGTGCAATAGGTGAGTGGGGGAGGGAATGAAGGTGATAGGTCAGAGAGGAGGGTGGGATGGATAGGTGGAAAAGAAGATAGGCAGGTAGGACAAGTCTGGACA
>NC_057736.1:45887001-45902249 GCF_004010195.1 Chiloscyllium plagiosum | reverse complement strand
AAATGGAGGGCTTGGAGGCCCTGGTCATGGCGGATGGAGGTGTAGAGGGATTGGATATCCATGGTGAAGATGAGGCGTTGGGGGCCGGGGAAACGGAAGTCTTGGAGGAGGTGGAGGGCATGGGTGGTGTCTCGAACATATGTGGGGAGTTACTGGACTAGGGGGGATAGGACAGTGTTGAGGGAGGTAGAAATGAGTTCAGTGGGACAGGAGCATGCTGGGACAATGGGTCGGCCAGGGTGGTCAGGCTTGTGGATCTTGGGGAGGAGGTAGGACCGGGCAGTGCGGGGTTCCCGGACTATGAGGTTGGAAGCTGTGATGGGAGATCTCCCGAGGTGATGAGGTTGTATACAGTCTGGGAGATGATGGTGGGGTCATGGTCGAGGTGGCGGTAGGAAGAGGTGTCCTCGAGTTGGCGTTTGGCTTCAGCGATGTTGAGGTCAGTACGCCAGATTACCACTGCAACCCCTTTATCCGCTGGCTTAATGGTGAGGTTGGGATTGGAGCAGAGGGATTGGAGGGCTGCGTGTTGTGAGGGTGAGAGGTCGGAGTGGGGGAGGGGGGTAGACAGGTTGAGGCGGTTAATGTCCCGGCGGCAGTTGGAAATGAAGAGATCAAGGGCAGCGCGGATGCAGTGTGTTGGAGGTGGGCGAAGGGGTCCTCAGAAGATGGGCGGGAATCCCGATTGTGAAAGTAAGCTCGGAGGTGGAGGTGGCGGAAGAATTGTTCGACGTCACGGCGTGTATTAAATTTACTGATGCGTCACCTACCTATTCACCAATGCTCCGTTCACAGGAGCCAGAGACACTAGTATGCAGCACTGTATCAAGGTGATCTCGAGCTCACAGCCATCTAAATGGCCTACATTGAACTAATGAACTCAGTAACTTGCACAGTTGACAGTTCAGTTTTAATTACATTTGCTGGAATTCATCGCGTTGCCATGGAGTCTCTGCAAGGCCCAGCTCTGACAGAAATCTTCGCTGGATTCCATGAGAAACATATCTTCACCCAAATTACTGAATAGAGATAAAATATCAGAATAAACAAATGACGCTCTAAAAGATGGTACGTGCTTAGTTTGCAAGTGTGGTTTTTACAGATTAAAGTAACCTGTCAATACCGAAGCTGTGTCACAAAGAAAGAATTCTAACCCAACAACTGCCTGCAGGGTATTCTGGTAACAGACTAATTCAGGGTTGAGCATGTTAGAACCAAAATGACGCACAGTGGGGATTAATTCTGAAGTTTCTCAAACAAGTGAGTTTAGTGAACTGAACATTCTTTAGCGTTGATAAAATACAATGATGTGGAGGTTCCATTGTTGGACTGGGTTGGACATGTTAAAAATCACACAACGCCAGGTTATAGTCCAACAGGTTTATTTGGAAGTGCTGTTCCAAAAGTCAGTATTTCCAAAAAAACCTGTTGGGTTATAACCTAGTGTTGTGTGATTTTTACTGATAAAATATGGATGGTAAAGTTCAGAAACAAAAACGGAAATGATTGGAGAAATTCAGCAGGTCTGGCAGCATCTGTGGAGAAACACCAGTGGCAACATCTCAAGTCCAGTGTAGAAACGTCATCAAACCCGAAATGTTAATTCTGTTCTCTCTCTGCCAGAGTTGCTGAGTGTTCGCAACAATTTCGGTGTTTGTTTGTTCCCTAACACAGGTCATGCTGCAGTGTGGGTCCCTCTCCAGTGTCGAGCAGCTGTCTTCAACAGTTTCTTTCACTCTGGGACACTGTCTGCACTCAGACTTTCTCCAACAACCTTCCCTCTGGGTTGTATAACCATGTAGTAATCCAAAAATCCCCATGTGGGTTAAACACATATCAACATCTTACACTGCATCTTTATAGAAACACAAGCCCATTTAAAAGCTGTCCTGGGGGTCCATTGAAACAGGCCCTTTGGCCCAACCTGCTCATGCTGCCCAGTTTTCACAACTGCCGATGTTTGGTTCACATCCCTCCACACCTTTCCCATCCATGTACCTGTCCAAATGTTTCTTAAGTAATGAAATAGCATTCGCTTCCACCACTACCTCTGGCTGCCCATTCCAGACACTCACCACTCGCTGCATGAAAAATTGCCCCTCTGGACCCATTTGTCTCTCTCCCCTCTCACCTTAAACCCATGCTCTCTAGTTTTAGACTCCCCTACCTTGGAAAAAGCTGTTGATTATCTGCCTTATCTATGTCTCTCATAGAGAGGTTGTGTTTTAAAGAAATAGGCCACACAAGAAAAAGATGAGCAAGTTTCTCTCTATCTGTGCTCCAGTATTTTACATTCTCTAGTTCCAGCTCCCTTTTCATTGGGCAACACTCTTTGGTACAGAATGCTCTTCAATACAGCCATTCGTGAGAACAACCTATCTAGTGCTAGGCACTCTGCCACCCCAACTCCTCAGTGCGAGATGCTGTTTTGAAAGCTAGAAGAGAAAGAATGATGCAAGGAATGCTTATAAATTCAGGTGGAAGCTCTGCAATGCAGCAGCAGAGACAGAGAGGAGCATGTGAGGAGACCATGGGAGTAAAAACGCCTCAAAGTAACAACAAAGCACGAGATGTGATGGTAGCAGGAGTCGATTCACAGAAAAATCCTTAACTTGTCCCAACACTTACATAAAATAAGTCAAACATTTAGTTTAAGAATGAAAATAAAAGCTGTGTAAATTAAATACAGGAATTAAATAAACAAAATGAGACAGCATTGACTGTGGAGATGGTGTCCAGCCTGACCTATTTCAGAAAACAGAACTTTCCATTTAAGAACTTTCCACAGCCAAGAGCAGAGGACCATTTGCACTGGGTCTCTCTCAGTTATCTATAAACCTTCCTTCTTCAGGCACTCAGCTCATTCTCATTGGAAGGTCACTATTGAGTGTACAGGAGCAGTCTATCAAGCAGTAAATTCCAAAACAAATTTCTGTAAGAAAAAAGTCATTCTCAATGCTGCCACTGAATATTTGACTGGCCACTGTCAATCTATTCTGACTAGTTGATAATCTTTCAGCCATGAGAGACATCATGTGCTCCTGCTGAAGCCCTTCATGACATTAGATTAGAGATCTACAAATCCTTCTCTGGTGTTAGAACAACCCTAGCTTCTTGCAGCTGCCCATGCCATTCCCAGTACAACTGCAGGAAATATTTTCTTGTATCCTCTCTGATTGAAACACCCATGGTTCAGGAGACCATTCAGCCCGCTGTGTGTGTGCCAACCTGCCCGATTCTATCCCCACCCCTTGGCCTGTGTGTTATTGCATCTAAAGTGTATGTTCAAATATTCTGCTTCCAGATTTGGCCTTCCTGCTAAAATAAGAACATAAGAACCAGGAGCAGGAGTAGGCGTCTGGCCCCTCGAACCTGCTCTGCCACTCAATAAGATCATAGCTGATCTTTTCAAGGATTCAGCTCCACTTACCCATTGCTCACCATCACACTTAATTCCTTTACTGTTCAAAAATCTATCAAACTTTCACTTAAAAACATTCAACAAGGTAGCTCCAACTGCTTCACTGGGCAGGGAATTCCACAGCTTCACAACTCTTTGGGTGAAAAAATTCCTCGACTCAATCCTAAATTTATTTCACTTTATTTTGAGGCTATACCCCCCCGTTCCTAGTTTCAGCTGCCAGTGGAAACAACCTCCCTGCTTCTATCCTATCGATTCCTTTATAATTTTGTATGTTTCTATAAGATCCTTTCTTCTTAATTCCAATGAGTATAGGCCCTGTCCACTCAAACTGTCCTCATAGCCAACATGCTGCAATCTGGAATGAACCTAGTGACCCTCCTCTGCACCCCCTCCAGTGCCAGTACACCCTTTCTCAAGTAAGGAGACCAAAAGTGTACACAGTACCCCAGGTGTGGTCGCAGCAGCGCCCTATACAAGCTGTAGCATAACCTCCCTGTTTTTAAACTCCATCTCGCTAATAATGAAGGACAATATTCCATTTGCCTGTTTAATTACCTGTCGTACCTGCAAACCAACATTTTGTGATTCATGCACAAGGACACCAGGCCCCTCTGCATAGCAGCATGCTGCAATTTTTCACCATTTAAATAACAGCCCATTTTACTGTTATTCCTACGAAAATGGATGACCTCACTATTACCAACATTGTACACTCTATCTGCCAGACCCTTGCCCCCTCACTTAACCTATCTCCATCCCTCTGCAGATTCTCAGTGTCCTCTGCACACCTTGCTCTACCACTCACCTTAGTGTCATCCATAAACTTTGACACACTACACTTAGTCCCCAAATCCAAATCATCTCTGTAAATGTGAACAATTGCAGTCCTAACATTGATTCCTGAAGCAGGTCACTAGCCAATGAACCCCAACCAGAAAAACACTCATTTATCCCCACTCTTTACTTTCTGTTAGTTAACTAATCCTCTATCTATGCCAAACCATGACCCATAATGCCATTGTTATGGACCATACCCAGGCCCTCGAAAATATTTTAAGAAGATAGACTAGATCCTAACGTATTCTTATTTTAAAGGTAAATGGAAGGTGTCTCAGATGCGATGCGACTGGTCAAACTACTCGACGTTGATCAAAACACCATTTATGTAAACACTGTAGTTAAAATATAACCAAAGAAAGAGAAATTTGAAATAACTTAACAAAATAATAGATACAGTACCTGTTACTAATTCACCGTTCCACCATTCCAATATATTAACATTCCATAAATGTAGCCCTTGGCATTCAGGCACAGAGTCTCACATGCAGGAGGACTAAACAGCAAGAGAAGATTCGGAGAAAGTAGCACCCAAGAGACATTCACAGAAGCTTCCAATTCTTTTGAGACCCCAACATCTTCTGATGTTACTGAAAATACCAACACCCAGAAATCTGGATCAGTGAGACCTGGCCACATCCATTCAGTCTGTTAACAAAACCCAAGACCTGCCAAGCTGTTTACTCAAGTAGTATTCAGTAGCTACCTCAGCACCACTGCCTTACAATCACTCTTCAAAAAAAAGGACAAAGTAACCGCTTAAAGTGACAGCATCATCACACTGTACACCTTTATCTGATGCAGCAACCTTACATGTGATGGGCCCCCCATTATCCACTGTACTCATAATGTCCTCAAAGAATTCCAGTAAATTAGTGCAACATGACCTGCCTTTCATGAACCCATACTACGTCTGCCCCATGGGACAGTTTCTATCCCAATGTCTCGCAATTTTTTCCTTGATTATAGATTCAAGAATTTTCCCCATAACAGAAGTTAAGCTAAAGGGCCATTTGTCTACCTCCTTTTTTAAACAGTGGTGTCACATTTGCTGTTTTCCTAACTGCTGGAATCGTTCCAAAGTTCAGGGAATATTGATAAATTATCACAAATGTATCTGCCATCTCCCCCGCCATCTCTTTTAGTACCTTGGGATGCATTCCATCAGGGCCAGAAGACTTGTCTACCTTTAGCCCCATTAGCTAGCCCAACTCTCCCTCTTTGTGAAAATGATTCTTTCTAGGTCCTCACCTGCCATAGTCTCTTTGTCATTAATCATTGGCATGTTATTTTTGTCTTCCACAGTGAAGACTGACATAAAATGTTTCCCATTATTAAATCCCCTTTCTCATCTTCAAGTAGACCAATATTTACCTTGGCCAATCTTTTCTGTTTTATTGGTTAATGGAAATGTTTGCTCTCTGCTTTTTATATTCTGAGCTAGTTTACTCTCATAACCTCACTTATTTTTCTTTGTAGCTTTTCTCATGGAGTTTTGTTTACATTTAAAAATTTCCCAATCCTCTAGTTTCTCACTAACCTTTGCTACTATGTATGCATTAGCTTTCAATTTGTTTCCATGGTTATCCAGAGCTATCCCTTTTTCTACAGTCCCTCCTTTTCACTGGTACATAATTTTGCTGAGCACTGCGAAAAATCGCTTTGCAAATCGTCTGCTGTTCCTCAATTGTCCCACTATAGAGTCTTTGCTCCCAGTCTACCTTAGCCAACTCCTCCCTCATCCCATTGTAGTCTCCTTTGTTTAAGCACAAGACTTGGGTATTGGATTTTACCTTCTCAACCCTCCAGCTGTATTCTAAATGCAACCATACTGTGGTCGCTTCTGCCAAGAGGATCCCTAACTATGAGGTCATTAATTATTCCTGCCTCATTACGCAGAACCAGATCTAGGAAAGCTGGCTCGCTCGTTGGTTCCATTACACACTGTTCAAAGAAACTATCACAGATATATTCTATGAACTCCTCCTCAAATCTGCCTTGACCAACTTGGTTTGACCAATAAATATGTGGATTAAAATCCCCCATGATAATTGCTGTACTATTTTTACATGCATCAGTTATTTCTTTGTTTATTACCCACCTCACCGTGATATTATTGCTTGGTAGCCTATAGACTAGGCCTCTCAGTGACTCTTCGCCTTACCTTTTCTAATTTCTGCCCACACTGATTCAATCTTTTACCTCATAGAACTTATATCATCTCTTACTACTGCCCTGATGTCTTACTTAAATCTTAGAGCCACACCATCTCCCTTTCCTTCCTATCTGTCCTTCTGAATAGTATGATAACCCTAGATATTTAACTGCACTCATGACCACCCTGCAACCATGTCTTGGTAATGGCCATTACATCATCCCCATTCACAATGATCTATGCTATCAACTCATTTATCTTCTTTCGAATGCTGCGAGCATTCAGGTGAAAGTGCTGTTATGCCGATTTTTATTCCTTTTCGAATCCTAACACCTCCACCAGAGGAACTTTTGTTTTTAAACATTCTCTCTTTTTCTGTCACTACCTGGTTTCCTCTCACCTTCGTGCTACCCTTCAGCCACTTCTTGCTTTTTATTTACTGTCTTGATTGTCTTTTTTTCCCTTAAGTCCTCACCTGCTGTAGCTAACTCAGCCTTCCCTCAGGTTCCCATCCCCCTCCCAAATTAGTTTAACAGGTCCTAACTGTCCATTGCATGACCCTAAATGTTCTGCTCCTCAGTTAGGTTTTCCTACAGCCTCCTTTGTTCCAAAGGAAAACCTCCAATCTATCCAATATTTCCTCATTGCTAAGAATCTCCAGTCCTAGCTACATAAAACCATTTGAAACAGGAGCAGGAGTAGACTACTTAGTCCCAGGAGCTTGCTGTGCCATTTAATAAGATCATGGCTGATTGTGGCCTCAACTTCACGTTGCTGTTAGGCCTGCAATAACCTTGGACTTACTTAAGTCAAATCTTTCTTGTAAACCTCCTCTGTACTAGTGTAATCATCTCCTTCTAAAGATGCGAGGACCTGAACTGCACACAGTATTCTCTCTGCAAGGTTTAAACCAAACTTGCAGTTTAACTTCCTCACTCTATACTCAATGCCTTGGCCAATAAAATACTCCACGTGCCTTCCAATTACCCAAGCTCTAGTTGCTGCGACTTACAGTGATCTATGGATGTGCACACCAAGCTATGCACCCAACCACTTACCCTGTATTCCCTCACCTTGTTTAACCTCCTCAAATGTAATGATCTCTCACTACTTCAGGCTAAACCCCTTGTACTACTTTTCTACAGACTTCACCAGTCCTTGATCTCTTGTTGAAGAATAGAATTTCTACAGTGTGGAAAGGGGCCATTCAGCCCATCACGTCTGTACCAACCATCCAAAGGATATCCCACCTCGACTTGTTACCTAGCCCTGTCACCCCACATTTACCATGGCCAATCCTCCTAACCTCCATATGCTGACTGTGGATGGAAACCTATGCAAACACAACAAGTATGATCAAACACTGCCCAGGCTGTCATAGAGACATAGAGACATAGAGATGTACCATCTGGAAACAGACCCTTCCGTCCAACCCGTCCAGTCACCCAAGGCTGGAGTTGAAGCTGAGTGTCTGTCACTGTGAGGCAGCAGTGCTGACCACTGGGATATCATAGCAATGACCAAGATGTGGTTCAGAGATGGACAGGTGGGGAAGCTTAATGTTCTGGGTACAAATGGTGTGGGAAGGATAGAAGGGAAGTCAAGAGAGGGGAAATGACATTTTTGATTGGGGGGATAACATTATAGCTGTACTTAGAGAGGATACTCTTGGGAAATCGTCCAGTGAAGCTATATGGGTAGAACTGAGAAATACGAAGGAGGTAGTCGCTATGATTGGATTGTACTATAGGCTCAGTGGTTAACACTGCTGTCTTACTGTGCCAAGGACCCAGGTTCTGATTCCAGCCTTGGGTGACTGTGTGGTGTTTGCACATTCTCACTGTGTCTGTGTGGGTTTCCTCCTACAGTCCAAAGATGTGCAGGTTAGTTAAATTGGCCATACTAAATTGCCTATAGTATTCAGGGATGTGTAAGTTAAGTGCATTAGTCAGGGGTGAAAGTAGGAGAATGGGTCTGGGTGGGTTACTCTTTGGAGGGTCGGTGTGGACTTGTTGGGCCAAATGGCTTGCTTCCACACTGTAGGGAATCTTTGAGTTTCTTTAGATATAGTCAGTGGGAAATTGAGGAGCAAATATGTTGGGAGATCACATATAGCTGTAAGATTGTAATGGTAGGGAATTTTAACTGTCCAGACATTAACTCGGAATGCTGCAGTATTAAGGGCTTGGATGGGGAGGGCTTTGTTAAGTATGCTCATGAAAACTTTCTCAATCAATATGTCAATAGCCCTATTAGAGGAAGGGCAATACTTGACCTCCTGTTGGGAAATAAGGCAGGGCAAATGACGGAGGTGTTAGTGGCTGAGCACTTTGGGACCAGTGACCAATTAGTTTTAAAATAGTTACAGAAAAGATAGGCCTGGTCCACAGATTAAAGTTCTAAATTGGACTAAGGCCAATTTTGATTGCATTAGACAAAAACTTTCAAATGTTGACTGGGGGAGGCTGTTTGCAGATAAAGGGACGTCTGGTAAGTAGGCGGCTTTCAGAAGTGAGAAAACAAGAGTTCAGGGCCAGCATGTTCCTGTTAGCAATGAAAGGCAAGGATGACAGGCATAGGGAACACTGAATAACTAGATTCATTGAGTTCTGGGCAAGAAAAAGAAGGTGTCATATGTCAAGTGTAGACAGCAGGGATGGAGTGAATCCCTAGAGGACTATAAGCGCAGTAGAAGTATACTCATAGAGTCATAGAGTCCTACAGCACAGAGATAGGCCCTTTGGCCCAAACTGGTCCATGCTGATCAAAATATCCATCCACGCTAACCCCATTTCCCTGCACTTGGCCCATATCCTTCTAATCATTTCCTATCCAAGTATTTGTCCAAATGCCTTTTAAATGTTGTTAATGTACCCGCCTCAACCACTTCCACTCGCAGAAGTGAGGTCTGCAGATGCTTGAGATCAGAGACAAGTTAAGAGTGGTGCTGGAAAATCAGAGCAAGTCAGGCAGCATCCGAGGAGCAGGAGAATCGACCTTTCTGGCAAGAGCCCTTCATCAGGAATGATGGGTTCTTGCCCGAAACGTTGATTTTCCTGCTCCTCGGATGCTGCCTGACCTGCTGTGTTTTTCCAGCACACTCTAATCTAGCCACTTCCATTGGCAGCTCATTCCATATGCATACCACTCTCTGTGTAGTAATGTTGCCTCTCAGGTTCCCTTTTATTCTTTCCCCTCTCACCTTAAACTGATGCCCTCTCGTCCTTGATTTCCCAACCCTGGGAAAATGACTGAGTGCATTCACCCCATCCATGCCTCAATGACCTTATACACTTCTATAACATCCCCCCTCAGTCTCCTACTCTCTCAACCAAAAGTCCTACCTTTCCAACGTCTCCCTATAACTCAGTCCCTTGAATTCTGGTAACATCCTTGTAAATTCCTTCTGCACTCTTTCCAGTTTAATAACATCCTTCCTATAGCAAGGTGACCTAAACTGAACACAATACTCCAAGTGCAGCCTCACCAACCTCTTGTACAATCGCAGCATAACTTCCCAACTTCTATACTCAGTGCCATGACTGATGAAGGCCAGTGTGCCAAAAGCCTTCTTCACTGCCCTGTCCACCTGTGACTTCCCTCAAGAGGGATATCAGGAAGGCAAAAAGGTGATATGAGATAGCTTTGGCAGATAAGGGTAAGGAGAATCATTAACAGATATTAAGGGCAAAGGAGTAATTACGGTGATATTCAGGACCTTAAAGATCAATGAGGCCATCTATGTGTGGAACTACAGGAGATGGGTGAGATCCTAAATAAATATTTCTCATCAGTGTTTACCATGGAGAAAGACATGGAAGCCGGGGAACTTGCGGAAATAAACAGTGCTGTCTTGCAAAATATCCACATTACCGAAGAGGATGTTTATCTACCTTCATGTGCATTACATGAAGGTAGATAAACCCCCAGGACCTGATCAAGTGTATTTCAGAACATTGTGAGAAGCTAGGGAAGAAATTATGGACCCCTAGCAGAGATATTTGTATTTACCACGAGTGAGGTGCCAGAAGACTGGAGAGTGGCTAATGTTGTACCGTTAATTTAAAAAGGCTGCAAGGAAAAGCCAGGGAACTACAGGCCAGTGAGCCTGATGTTAGTGTGGGCAAGTTGTTGGGGAGGATTCTGAGAGCGAGCAGTTACATGCATTTGGAAAGGCAAGGACTGATTAGGGTAGTCAGCACGGCTGTGGGCATGGGAATGCAGAGCGGCACACTTTGTCTACATGGACTTTTGCAAGGCCTTCAACAAAGTTCCGCATGGTAAACTGTTTAGTAAGGTTAGGTCCCATGGGATCCAAGGAGAGCTAGCCAATTAGATACAAAATTGGTTTGACAGGAGGGGACAGAGGGTGGTGTTAGAGGATTTTTATTGAACTGGAGGCCTATGACCAATGGTATTTTGTAGGGTTTGGTGCTCGGATCCACTCTTGTTGGTCGTCCGAAAACAGTTCCGATGAGAATTTCGGAGCCATGATTAGTAAGTTTGCAGATGATAGCAAAATTGGTGGTATAGTGGACAATAAAGAAGGTTGTTTAAGAGTACAACAGGATCTTGATCAATTGGGCCAATGAGCTGAGGAATGGCAGGTAAGAATTTAATTCAGATAAAAACAAAGTGTTGCATTTTGGTAAGACAACCAGGGCAGGACTTACACAGTTAATGATAGGGCCTTGGGAAGTATTGTTGAACAGAGACATCTAGAGGTGCAGGTACATAATTCCTTGAAAGTGGCATCACAGGTAAGACAGGGTGGTAAAGAAGGCATTTGGCATGCTTGCCTTCATCGGTCAGAGCACTGAGTACAGGAGTTGGAACATCATGTTACAGCTGTGCAAGACATTAATAAGGCCACATTTGGAATACTGCATACAATCCTGGTCGCTCTGCTATAGGAAGGATGCTGTTAACCTGCATAGAATGCAAAAACGATTTACAAGTATATTATCAAGACTGAAGGGTTTGAGTTATAAGGAGAGGCTGGATAGGCTGGGTCATTTTTCCCTGGAGAATACGAGGTTAAGGGGCTGATAGAAGTTTGCACGATCATATGGGGCAGTGAGAGAGTGAATAGCTAAGGTCATTTCCCCAGGCTAGGGGAGTCCAAAATTAGAGGGCATAGGTGAGAAGGGACAGATTTAAAAAGGACCTGAGGTGCAACCTTTTCACACAGAATTATGTGTGTATGGAATAAGCTGCCAGAGGAATTGGGAGAGGCTAGTACAGTTGCAACATTTGAAAGACTTTTGGACAGGTACGTAGCTAGGCAAGGTCGAGAGAGATTTGGACCAAACACAGGCAAATGGGATTAGCTTCGGAAACCCAATCAACATGGATGATTTGGGCCGAAGGGTCTGTTTCCATTCTGTATGACTCTCAGTCTCTGTGTTGTGTGTGAGCATGAACTGGTGTTGAAGACAGTGACAGCAGTGGAGTGTTTCTGTTGGAGGGGACAGGACAGCCCAAGTACTGCTCAACTGGATGTAACTTCCAAATCTTAGATGCCATTCCTGAATATGGAGAAATGGTAGGAATTGTGGGTGTTTCTGTCAGAATTTCAGTGACTGTGTGTCTGATGGGAGAGAGGTTAGAGGTGTTCATTTCTAGCACAAGTTTCAGAATATCTCTGCAATCTGCCAGCTATATGGAGATTCAGATGTGACAGGGAAGCTGGATGGCTGCTTTGTGATGGAGAGTGATGCCAACAGCATGGGTTCTATTCCTGCACTGGCTGAGCTACCATGAAGAGTTTTCCTTCCCAACCTCACTCCTCAGACTAAATCACCACCAGCCGTCTCTCTCAAATGAGAGAGTGGACTTCTGGGCCTATGACAACCTCACTTTATCTTACTGACCAAATCCAACATTGCTCACTCTGCCCCTCACATAGCAAAGAACCTTGGGGGTTCCAACCTCACTGCTATGTGAATGCTCTCCAGCACTTGTCCAATACAATGGTATCATTTCTCACTAAAAGGAAACCGAATGGGGACTTGTACTTGAGTTCTCCAGGACACTAGCAAGCCTGCATCTAGAATACTGTGCACAGTGGTGATCCCTTATTTAAGCAAGGATAGAAATATGTTGTCAGCAGTTCAGAGAAGATTTGCTTGAGTTTTAATTCACTCACAGGATGTGGGTGGCGCTAGCTAGGCTGGCACTTATCATCCATCCCTAATTGCCCAGAGGGCAATTAAGAGCCAATGACATTGCTGTGGGGCTGCAGCCACATGGAGGTCAGGCCGGGTAAGGATGACAAATTCAAAGGGCTGACTGGCCTCTCTCCAAATCCTGTCCATCATCTACAAGTCAGGAGTGTGATGGAATACTCCCCACTAGCCTGGATGGGTGCAGCTCCAACAACACTCACGAAGTTTCACACCATCCAGGACCAAGCAGCTTGCTTGATTTCACCACATCCACAAGCATCCACTGCCAATGTTCAGGAGCAGCAGTGTGTACCATACAAGATGCACTGCAGAAATTCACCAAAGATCCTGAGAACACACCTTCTAAATCCAGGCCTATTAGCATCGAGAAGGACAAGGACAGATTTTGTCCAGAATGCTTCTCACAGGTGAGCATTGTCCCATTATTATGAATTTCATTCTCCTTGAGATGTTTGCTTAACTCTGACATGGTAACCCCATAATCTGGTCCTCCAGCTATAGTGACAATTGATTGGACATATGAAGGTTGAAAGTGCTTGCTTGATGGTGTACTTAGAATGGCCTGTGAGCGATGTTACCAATGTGCCTCAGATTGGTGTCTTTTCCCTTTTCCTTCCCAGTACATCGAGGTGTAAAGCCGGTGTCTCCTGATGGGATCGGGGATCCTGCTCTGGGCACACTATTGGTCTGGAAGATTTGGGCAGAGGGCCGCAGGACTATTTGTGGTCATTGAGAGTATCCTGTCCAGATGTAGGCTCAACCTTTCTGGCTGAAACTCTAACAGGGTTGAAGATTTCAGGAGGTGGAAGGACTGTCCTGAGAGGAAACTCCTGGATGTGCCGTGGACAGTTTCTCCTCTCGCTGGGCATCTGTTGTCACCACCCTGTGGGCACCACCCTGCTGACACCTTGAGAGCAAGGGGTATCTGGAGTGAGGTCCAGGTGCCTCATCTCCCCCTTGCCTTGCACTGATACAGAGCACCAATAGCAGAAGCAATGAAGTGCAGGTCTGTGTGCATTTCCAGCAGCTACTGAGCATTCTGCTGCAGCTGGTCCTCCATCATGGCTGCCCACTGTCCTGAGACACATGCATGCCAGAACTAACACAGTGCTCAGAATCTTCAATAGGATTATGGCTGGTCCAACTTTCCTCTCGCCCACTTTCCTGAGGTACCCCCTAACCTTTGATTCCTCATCTGATCAAAAATCTCTCTATCTCAGTCTTAAATATTCACAAGGACTCATCCCTCATAGCTCTCTGTGGCTCACAACCCACTGGGAGAAGAAACGCCGCCTCATTTCAGTCTCCAATCGGTGCCCTTTTATTCTGAAACTATGTCCTCAGGTCTTAGACACTCCCATGAGGGGAAATATCCTCTCGGTATTACCATGCCAAGCCCTTTTAGAATCCTATTTGTTTCAATGAGGTCACCTCCTATTCATCTGAGTAGAGTCCCAACCTGTTTAGCCTTTGTTTATAAGACAATCGCTCCAAATCAGGGATCATCTTAGTGAATCTTTTCTGAACTTCCTCCAACTAAATAATATCTTCCCTTACATAAGGGGACCAAAACTACTCACAGTACTCCAGGTGTGGTCTCAGCAGCACCTTATACAGTTGCAGTAAGACTTCCTTACTCTTATACTCCAACACCATGAAAGAAGGGCCTACATTGTGGGCGGCACGGTGGCACAGTGGTTAGCACTACCGCCTCACAGCTCCAGAGACCCGGGTTCAATTCTCGCCTCCGGCGACTGACTGTGTGGAGTTTGCACGTTCTCCCCGTGTCTGCGTGGGTTTCCTCCGGGTGCTCCGGTTTCCTCCCACAGTCCAAAAATGTGCAGGGTTAGGTGAATTGGCCATGCTAAATTGCCCGTAGTGTTAGGTAAGGGGTAAATGTAGGGGTATGGGTGGGTTGCGCTTCGGCGGGTCGGTGTGGACTTGTTGGGCCGAATGGCCTGTTTCCACACTGTAATGCAATCTAAAAAAATCTAATTCCATTCGCCTTCTGTTTATCCGCTGCACCTCTGTTTCGTGTACAAATGCCCCCAAGTCCCTTGGTGTCACATCTTTCTGCAGTTTTTCTCCATGTAAATAATACTGTTCCTTTATTCTCCCTTCCAAAATGAACAACTTCATATTTGCCCATTTTATAGTCCATTTGTCACCTGAACTGGGCAAGGAAGGAAAAAGGGTAGTGGAGAGAGCAAAAGAGAGAAAGAGAGAGAGGAAGGGAGAAGGGGGAGTGAAGGAGAGTGAGAAGAGAGGGAGACTGAGAGAAGAGGAGAAAGAGGGGATAGAGATGGCTTTAGAAAGGGAGTTAGAAAGGCAGAGAGAGGAGAGTCATAGAGGTGTACAACATGAAAACAGACCCTTCAGTCCAACCCGTCCATGCCAACCAGATATCCCAACCCAATCTAGTCCCACCTGCCAGCACCCGGCCCATATCCCTCCAACCCTTTCTATTCATATACCCATCCAAATGCCTCTTAAATGTTGCGATTGTACCAGCCTCCACCACATCCTCTGTCAGCTCATTCCAGACACGTACCACCCTCTGCGTGAAAAAGTAGCCCCTTAGGTCTCTTTTATATCTTTGCCCTCTCACCCTAAACCTATGCCCTCTAGTTGTGGACTCCCAGGG
>NC_057736.1:45879296-45886501 GCF_004010195.1 Chiloscyllium plagiosum | reverse complement strand
ATCATGCTGTTCATGCTGTTCCTTAGGTGAAACTTTCTAAATGCACATTATACACTTTCCCCTTAACAAAAAAGCTTACTACTCTCCAGCTGGTCTTCAGGAATAAAAATATTATCCATTTCAGGCTAATGTGCTGACTGGAGCATTTCCCACACAGAAGACTGTCTGCCTCAAGAGAGTGTTCAGTTCTGTCATCTCATTTATTTGGGGAGCTCTGTGTTGGTCTTGCTGAGCAGTTGTGAAAAACTCATCTCTGTGGTTCAAACATGGCTTCCCTCGAGATTGACCAATGATGAGTCTGTCACCAAAATACCCTCCAGGAATGACATTAATTGCTGGATTACAATAATTCTTTGAAAAACAGCTAATGGCCAAATTCCACACAGACATTGCATTCCATCAATGTATTTATCTATCTGCAAACTCTCAGAGGGTCATGTGTCTATTCAGGTATTTTATACAGAAATGTTGGCATACCTCCAAGGAAAACAAGTTCTGCAGATCTTTTGAACAACATTGATCTCAAAAATAAAGAGCACAATGACACCATGGAAGGAAAAACAGGTGACAGTAGATTATTATCTTATTTGAATATAACCAAATCATCCAAATCAGATTTATCAAAAGAAAACTCATACACAAGGGCTCATAACTCATAGAGTCATAGTGATGCACAACAGGGAAACAGACACTTTGGTCCAACTCATCCATGCCGACCAGATATCCCAACCTAATCGAGTCCCATTTTCCAGCACTTGGCCCATATCCCTCTAAACCCATCCTATTCATATACCCATCCAGATGCTTTTAAATGGTGTAATTGTACCAGTCTCCACCACTTCCACTGGCAGCTCACTCTATACATACACTACCCTCTGTGTGAAAAAGTTGCCCCTTAGGTCCCTTTTAAATTTTACCCATCTTACCCTAAACCTATGCTCTCTAGTTCTGGACCTTCCCAATCCAGGGAAAAGACTTTGTCTATTTATCCTATCCATGCCCTTCATGATTTTATAAAACTCTATGATGCTCCGACGCTCCAGTGAAAACAGTCCCAGCCTATTCAGCCCCTCCGTATAGCTCAGATCTTCCAACCCTGGCAACATCTTTGTAAACCTTTTCTGAACCTTTTCAAGTTTCACAACATCCTTCTGATAGGAGGGAGACCAGAATTACACACAATATTACAAAAGTGGCTTAATCAATGTTCTGTACAGCTGCTTTCTGCACTATCCTATCGACACGCAACTCCACTTTCAAGGAACGATGAACCTGCACTCCAAGGTCTCTTTGTTTAGCAACACTCCCCAGGACCTTACCATTAAGTGTATAAGTCCTGCTCTGATTTGCTTTTCCAAAATGCAGCACCTCACATTTATCTGAATTAAACTCCATCTGCCACTCGTCAGCCCACTGGGCCATCTGATCAAGATCCCATTGTACTCTGAGGCAACCTTCTTCGCTGTCCACTTCCAGTTTTGATGTTATCTGCTAACTATACCTCCTATATTCACGTGCAGATCATTTATATAAACGATGAAAAGCAGTGAACCCAGCACCGATCCTTGTGGCACACCACTGGTCACAGGCCAACAATCGAAAAGCAACCCTCCACCACCACCCTTTGTCTTCTACCTTCGAGCCAGTTCTGTATCTAAATGGCTAGTTCTCCCTGTATTCCTTGAGATCTAACCTTGCTAACTAGTCTCCCAAGAGGAACCTTGTCGAACACATTACTGAAGTCTATATAGATCATGTTTACCACTCTGCGCTCATCAATTTTCTTTGTTACTTCTTCAAAAAACTCAATCAAGTTTGTGAGACATGATTTCCCATGCACAAAGCCATGCTGACTATCCTTAATCAGTCCTTGGCTTTCCAAATACATGTAAATCCTGTCCCTCAGGATTCCCTCCAACAACGTGCCCACCACCGACGTCAGGCTCACTGTTGTAGTCTATAGTTCCTTGGCCTGTCCTTACCACCTTTCTTAAATAGTGGCACCATGTTAGCCAACCTCCAGTCTTCCAGCACCTCACTTGTGATAATCAATGATACAAATATCTCAGCAAGAGGCCCAGTAATCACTTCCCGAGCTTCCTGCAGAGTTCTCGGGTACACCTGATCAGGTCCTGGGGATGTCTCCACTTTTATGTGTTTCAAGACATCTAGCACCTCCTCCTCTGTATTAATGGACATTTTTTAAGATGTCACCATCTATTTCCCCACATTCTATATCTTCCATGTCCTGCTCCACAGTAAACACTGATGTAAAATACTCATTTAGTATCTTCCCCATCTCCTGTGGCTCCGCAATAGGCTGTCTTCCTGATCCTCGAGGGCTCTGTTCTATCCTTAGTTTGCTTTTGTCCTTAATGTATTTATAAAATCTGTTTGGATTCTCCTTTACCCTATTTGCCAAAACTATCTCATGTCCCCTTTTCGCCCTCCTGATTTCCCTCTTAAGTATACTCCTACTGCCTTTATACTCTTCTGAGGATTCACTCAATCTATCCTGTCTATACCTGACATATGCTTCCTTCTTTTTCTTAACCAAACCCTCAATTTCTTTAGTCATCCAGCATTCCCTATACCTACCAGCCTTCCCTTTCACCCTAACAGGAATATACTTTCTCTGGATTCTCGTTATCTCATTTCTGAAGGCTTCCCATTTTCCAGCCGTCCCTTTATTTGTGAACATCTGCCTCCAATCAGCTCTTGAAAGTTCTTGCCTAATACCGTCAAAATTGGCCTTCCTCCAATTTAGAATTTCAACTTTTAGATCCAGTCTATTCTTTTCCATCATTATTTTAAATTAAATAGAATTATGGTCACTGGCCCCAAAGTGCTCCCCCACTGACACCTCAGTCACCTGCCCTGCCTTATTTCTCAAGAGTAGGTCAAGTTTTGCACCTTCTCTAGCAGGTACATCCACATACTGACTCAGAAAATTGTCTTGCACACACTTAACAAATTCCTCTCCATCTAAACCCTTAACACTATGGCAGTCCCAGTCTCTGTTTGGAAAGTTAAAATCCCTTACCATAACCACCTATTATTCTTACAGATAACTGGTCTCCTTACAAATTTGTTTCTCAATTTCTCACTGAATATTAAGGGGTCTATAATACAATCATCTCCTTCTTATTTCTGAGTTCCACCCAAATAACATCTCTGGATATACTCCCAGGGATATCCTCCCTAACTACAGCAGTAATGCTATCCCTTAACAAAAAGACTACCCTCTCTCCTCTCTTGTCCCCCTTTATAGCCTTCCTATAGCATTTGTATTCTGGAATATTAAGCTGCCAGTCCCGTCCATCCCTGGGCCATGTTTCTGTAATTGCTATGATATCACAGTCCCATGTTCCTAATCTTGCCCTGAGTTCATCTGCCTTCCCTGTTAGGCCCCTTGCATTGAAATCTCTCCAAGATAAAGCTGTGATTTATTCAATTTCATCAAAACTTACCCTTCACTTGAAATATTCCATCCCATTCCCATGTGATGCTGTGCTACTTTTACATTGTCACTATTCACTTACTCAAGGTGGAGCAGTCCCATTAATTACACTGCTACCTGTGAGCAGCTCAGGAGAAACCTTACTCTCCAGTATATAAGAAAAACCATGAAGAAAAACAGACAAACATTACATGTGTGGTTTCAAGCATTATAAAATTATGCATGCTTGTTTTTTTCTTATGAAAAGAAATCTCTCTCTCAAAAGTAACTTGCTAAATTATGTTTGACATTTCTTTTTAAAATCATCCCAAACTCAGGTATGGCTGCAACAAATTCAAAAGTTTTTGTGCAAAGCCTCAGCAGTGTTGTTGGGCTGACAGCTTTCATTCTAGCTCTATTAATGTTTTCTCAAACAAGCTTTCAGCCATTCAGTTCTACCATCTCCTGGCCCTCAAGGAGGAGACTGGGATTACTCCGACAGGGAGGCTGAAAGACACATATCCTGCCAAATGGATAAGTATGACCACCATTAAACATGCTATCACAGTGCGAGACCACAGCTAAGCACTGGCCATGGTGCCTTCAATGTCTTGTGTCTTGCAGGTTCAGCTGGCTGCATAGAAAAGTAAGGCTCCCCCCCAGGAGCTTGCTTCTGTGGCTGTGAGGGTCAGAGTGCAGCAGCCTCGGAGGAAGCATCAGCAGGGCTACCTCCTTCACTGACACAAGCTCAGGGGGACCTTTGGCATAGGCAGCATGGGGGCACTGTCTGGTGAGTCCCTCACTGTACCAGCTCCACAGCTGGCAGAGAGAGAAAGATTCCAGGCCGCTTGCAATCGGACAACTGGTGAAGGCCAGGCACCTGCTCAGCCTCTCAGGAGAGGAGCCAGTGGGGTCAGCAGTCAGGGACCACATCCATATACACAGGGAGGGACAGGAGCAACAGGCAGCAATGTGGGAGGCAATGGCCCTCACTGGTCAGAGGCTGCAGCAGTGCAGTGAGACATGTGACTGTCTGTCTGTCTCCATGGACAGGTTGGCAGTGCCATGGAGAGCCAGGCCCAGCACCCTCAGTGTCTGCAGGAGAGGGGCACACACCCGCTCTCCATCGCCCCAGCTACTGGTCCTCAGGTCCAGAAGCATGGTGACAGGGGCATGGGGAACCTTGACCACAGTCATTCAATTTCTTCAGCGATTTCTTAACATCAAGCGAATCAATCTAGGTGTGAGGCTGGGGACCTCAGAGGACGCTGAGGTGGAATATTCACTGACATGTCTGGCTGGAAATGATTATAAGTGCCTTCCCTTTTGTCCTGATGTGCTCAGTCCCTGTGTCCTTGATGATGGGGATTTCTATAGAGTTTCCTACTCTGATAATTCTTTCAGTTTTGACCACAATTCACAAGTGCACGAGTTCTGATTCCTGAGCTTTAGTCAATAGTCTGTAGGATCACATTGAATAGTACCAAGCACAAAGTGTTCTACATTTTGGCAATCATTTTGTCTCTGTGTTTAAGATTCATTAGGTTGGCATCTAAACTTTTAGGAATGCCCACTGCTGCTCCTCCCCTGTATTCCTCACTGAGTCAGTGTTTATGTTCTGGACTGCTGCTGGCCATCTCGCTAGCTATCCCATTTAGCATGTTGATAGCTCAGGAAGGTGAACATTCTGCTCACTGTTAAGACAGGATTGTATCTCCATGTGCACCACTCTGTTACTCACTCACACCGTGACATTGTTCTATTTCTTCACTGGATTTGGATATCTGCCATGTTCATACAAGCCTGCCACTTGACCAAATTTCGGTCAATACTTTTAAATATCAGATGAAACAAACTATTAAGATGGCACATACAAAAATTAGACTTTTGACATTTGGACAATAGAACAGTATCAAGATTGTTATATTTGGGAAATTCCTATTAAAGAAGTATCTGTGAACTAACTCCACGGAAGCCGATATCCTGTCATCAAGTTATCCTTTATTTACACATGAACAGTCCTTGACTTTAGTATCACCTCTCTCAGAGCCAGCTCTCAGAGTAACCAGGATATCTGACACTCCAGTTTATTTTCTTTTTTTTCTTTTTTTTTATAACCCCCACACTACCGCCTAACTGCAGTAGTGCTTATTTTTTTTCCCCAGCACTCATGGTGTGTGTGTGCAGGTGTGACACACAGAGAGAGACACAAGGTGTACGAATCTTTATTCAATTTCCACCACCAGGAAGATAGGAAAACACCCGAGTGGCCAGTGACAAGCACTGCCCTTCACAAAAAAGGGGACACTCCTGTTTATATCTGTCACCCAGGGCTCCCTGATTGGGCGAGATGAGCAGCACCAATCAGGGAACTCATATTCTGCGGGGTTCCAGCTAGGTGACCTCATTATAATCACTTCACTCTCTGTAACGGGACAGTGTTCAGTACGGGACTTCTCCAGTGTGAAATTTGGATTGGTAAACCTTGTCTGAATATTAACAGACAGGAAAAAGGCAAAGGTGAAGAGAAATTTTGATTAATCTTGGCAATGAGAATTTAAAGTCTAGATTAGTGTGTTGCTGGAAAAGCACAGCAGGTCAGGCAGCATCTGAGGAGCAGGAAAATCGGCGTTTTGGGCAAAAGCCCTTCATCAGAACTGAAGGCAGGGAACATCCAGGGTGGAGAGATAAATGGTGGGGGTGAGGTGGGGGAGGGTGGAGGTGGGGCTGGGGAGAAGGTACAAAGAGTACAATAGATGGATATAGGTGGGGATGAGGGTGATAGGTCAGAGAGGAGGGTGGAGCGGATAGGTGGAAAGGGAGATTGGCAGGTAGGACATGATCAATATGAATCAGTTATGAAAAGGAAACTTACATGAAAACATTATATTATCAAAAATGCAGAATGCATATTTTAATTATGTAATAAGCTTTTAGTTGCTCGCTCCTCCCATCCATGTAACATCAAGCTACAAATAGGCACTCACAGAATGTGCCCGAGCCCCGTGACTGATATTGGAGGCTACCCTTCATATACTATGCTGGAATCCCGCGCTTGGAGATTGTCCCCATTTGACTTGACTGAGGGCTACTCCCATTCGACTTTGAGACTTGGCTGTTTTGTCGGTGCACATACGTGTGTTTGTGGCTCGGGACAGGATTGATGTAGCACGGTGCCACACTGGGTAACATGCCCCACCCACTCAACTGATCACTGCTCAGAGCCAGGGTAAAGCTGCCAGCTTTTGTCTGTGCTAAAAGGCAAGTGGGTTTTGAAGATCTGGCTGGGGCATAAAGTGTGAAAAGCCAAGACAAGGCAGGAATCCTGTGAGCATCCCAAAGTGAGTGAGCATGAAAAGAGCATATGTTGAGGACCAAGCAGAGTGCTGGAGTCATAGAGTCAGAGAGTCAAGGAGATGTACAGCATGGAAACAGACCTTTCGGTCCAACCCGTCCATGCCGACCAGATATATGAAAAGAGCATATGTTGAGGACCAAGCAGAGCGATGGAGTCATAGAGTCAGAGAGTCAAGGAGATGTACAGCATGGAAACAGACCTTTCGGTCCAACCCGTCCATGCCGACCAGATATCCCAACCCAATCTAGTCCCACCTGCCAGCACCCGGCCCATATCCCTCCAAACCCTTCCTATTCATATACCCATCCAAATGCCTCTTAAATGTTGCAATTGTACCAGCCTCCACCACATCCTCTGGAAGCTCATTCCATACACGTACGACCCTCTGCATGAAAAAGTTGCCCCTTA
>NC_057736.1:45866077-45875944 GCF_004010195.1 Chiloscyllium plagiosum | reverse complement strand
AAGAAAGAACCCACTGTACTCACTACTGCAGCCTTTCTCTTGGACAGACTTAAAACAACAATTAACTTATCTGATTCTGTGCTGTGAACTTCGCCCAACAGTTCCTCCAAGATTAGTTGTGAATTTCACTGTTTGTTAATTTTCCCAGATGCACTTCGATGTCCAGCGATACATGAATTCAAACAGCAAAGGCGGTAACTGCACGTTCTCTCTCTCTCTCTCCTGCACTGTCCTCACTATGTGCTTCCTTTGTCTGCTCTTCTCCCTTTTAAACTGCTGTTGTTTTTTTCCAAAGTTCCAAAACAATGCAACAGCATATAAAACAGTAATTACTGCTCCTGGAATTCGAGGAAATCACCTCCAACACCTAAAATACCTCAAATAAAGGAGCAGCTCTTACAGCCAGAAATTTTTCCCGTCCTCCATCTTGGATTACCCAGAGTCACCTAGTAACCTGACGTCAGGACTTTCATAAAAACCGAAAGAAATGTGGATGCTGGAAATCAGAAACAAAAACAGAAATTGTTGGAAAAGCTCTGCAGCTCTGGAGAGAAATCAATTCTAAGGAAGGGTCACCGGACCTGAAACGTTATCTCTGACATCAGGTTACCAGGTGACCAGTTCTCTGCTTGTTCCTCCACATATACTCTTTTCCTGACTCTTCCTCAGAACTGATTTCTCTCCAGAGTTTAGATCAGAGTGGTGCTGGAAAAACACAGTAGGTCAGGCAGCATCTGAGGAGCAGAAAAATCGACGTTTCGGGCAGGAGCCCTTCATCAGGAAATGCAGAGCTCTCCAGAGCTGCAGAACGTTTCCAACAATTTCTGTTTTGGTGCTGGGACTTTCATGTTGGGAATTGGTCTTGTGTTGTTTCCACCTGGCGACTGGGAGAATGGAAATCACCTGTTTTGCCGGACTTCCAAAATGTGAGCAGAGTTCTGTGAGTTTTCTCATCCACTTCAAAAAGAAAGCCGACAATATCTGCCTGAGATTGGCTTTGGATCAACATTACGCATGCAGTTCAAAGGCGAAGGAATAAAGAATAAGAACATTCTGCTGAGTGAAAAGAAATGTCAAAACAATAAATTGATCTTTTTAAACTTGTTATGAATATAAATTGCCTTTAAAAAGTGCCACGTTGTGGACTAAGTTGATTCCCTTAAGAAGTGGAGCGAAGGAGACACAAACTATGGCTCAAGACCTGGTCACAGAGAGTGACCGGCGGGGGGGGGGGGGGTGCGTGTTAAGAAGTAACCTTGTGTTGACCTCTGATGATATAGATTCCGATTTGGCTCCAGCAGAATTTCTATGAAAGATTTAGCCCTGGGCAATCCCACCTCACAGTCTGCTCCGTGGGTAGGATGGTAGAAAGGCAGGAGGAGGGAAGGGAGTGACCTCCAGGATCAGGCAGTGTCTTTGTGGGGGTATCTGTCTGTATGAGTGTGTGTGTGTGTCTGTGTGGGTCTGTGTAAGACTGTAGGTGTGTGTGTATGTATGTATGTTTGTGTGTATGCGTGTGTTGTGTGTGATTGCATGTCTGTTTGCATGTGTCTGTGTGGGTGTGTACGTGTGTGTGGGTCTGTGTGTGTGTATGTCTGTACATGTGGGTGCATGTGTCTGTGTGCCTGTGTGGGTGTGTATGTATGTGGGTCTGTGTGTGTTTCTGGTGATAGGTCAGAGATTTTGTCAGTGTTTATGTGTGTATGAGAGTGTGAGTGTGAGTGTGCCTGTGAGAGTGTGAGTGTGTGGGTGTGGGTGTGTGAATGTGGGTGCATGTGTCTGTGTGTCTGTGTGTGTGTTGCGCATGCAAGTATATATCTGAGTGTATATGTGAATGGGTGAAGTTGTATGACGATGTATGGGTGTATCCGAATGTGGATATGTGTGTGAGTAAATGTGAGTGGGTATACGTATCTGTCTGAATGTATATCTATGTGCATGTATGTGTGTGTGTGTCTGTCTGTATGTTTGTGTGGGTGTATGTGTCTGTGTATGTGTGCGAGCATATGTCTTTGCATGTGGGTGAGTTTGAGTGTGTGTGTGTCTGTATGATTGTGTGTGTTTCTATGTGTGTGAGTGATTGTGAGTGTATATGGAAAGGGCATATTTGTGTGGATGTCAATCCCTGTGGTAAGCTCCTGAACTGGTTTGATGGGGAGTGATTAGCAGGTGCTGGAAGGTTAAATTTCCAAACCTGAATGGTACTGGGTATGTCTCACCTCCCTGCTGTAGACGGCCAGTGGAACAGCTCAGGGTGACGGTGCCTTTGGTCTGTGTCAGCACATCAGGGGCTGGTTAGTGTTCTCAGGGAGTCCCCAGTGTCCCAAAGGAACTCAAAGAGCTTCGTGTTGATTCGAGCTGTTACGAGGGGTCTCCCGATGTGGTCCCATGTAGTGTCACACACCCAGACCGGTGTAGGTGTGCACCATCATGTAGTCTCATTGAGTGAGGGGATGGGGTGGAGGTTAGAGGGAAGGGGTTGTGGTCTCTACCTCATTGACACAGGCCATGGCGGTTCGAGGGGCTGGACCCTCTCAGAGCTCGAGCTGTTGCTGCCAGGGTCTACCCTCGGCTGCTGGCCTCTCTTCCCAGTCTTCCTGTTGCCAGGTCGGAACCTTACGTATTCCCAAATGAAAATGGCCGGTTCAGCCACAATTATAGCAGGTGGTGGGGTTGGGGTTCACTGGTGGGAATTGCCTCATTCTGAGGGCAGGGGTCTCGTATGGAGGGGAATTATTCCTTAATCTCCAGGATTGGTTTCTATCCCTACACCCCCTCGTTCGTCCAGGCTGCAGGGGGGCTGTGGGTAGTGGGGACTGCACTGTACGGATCATTTTCTTTCCCTTGTCATGTTCCTTAACTTCCTTTTCCGAGGCTGGAATAATTTTCACAGGGCCCAGGACCACCACCGCGTCAAATCCCTCCTATACCCAGGTTCTGCTGTCAGTAGAATGTGCCAAAAGGGGGCATATCCAATTCACTTATTGTTCAGGAGTGAGTCGGGAGGGGTCCATGTCCCTGAATACTCAAGAAAATTGGAGATACAGCCTTCGGGCAACGGAGATCAAATGTTGTCCATTTCTCTGACATTTATACAAACTACCTGTGTGATAAGCCTTTCGCCATTGAGTCTGCTCCCCCACTCAATCACGGCTCATATGTTTCTCAACACCATTCTCTGGCCTTCAATGAGAATTGTAACCCTCTGTTACAATGAGTTCCACAATCACCACCCTCTTACTGAAGAAATTCCTCCTCATTCCTTCACTCTAGGCTGTGCCCCTGGGTCCTAGTCTCCCCTATTAATGGAAACATCTTCTCCATGTCCACTCTATCCAGGCCTCTCAGTATTCTGTACGTCTCAATCAGATCCTCTCTCATTCTTCTGAACTCCAACGAGTACAGACCCAGAGCCCCCAGTGCTCCTCATATGTTTGGTTTTATTTGATTTGATTTATTGTCATGTGTGTTTTACAGTGCGAAATACAATAAAATACAGTGAAACACTTTCATTTATCGTCACGATACAGTGCCATTTTGACAGTTTAAGAATAAGAGAAATGTAAAGATATAGCTACAAGGGAAGTCTGTCTACATTTGTGTTCAGAGCCAGATCAGAATCTCTTTGCCACTGTCTATGTGGACCCGACTAACGTCGAAGTCACCACTCATCAGACGCCATCTTTCACTGCTGTGCCTACCTCACCGACATTTTCTCCACCAATGTAGCTGCTGACTCCAGGGTCCCATACTCACACTCACCCAGAGTAAAAGCCCACTGTCATCTGCGCTGGGCCCACTCTCTTCCATCTTGGGCCTGTTCGCCTCCGTGCTGGGCTCATTCTCCTCCACACTTGGACTCACTCTCAAGTCTTTCATCCCCAGGATCATTCTTGCAAACTTGCTCTGGATCTCCTCCAAGGCCAACACATCCTTACTTAGATACAAGGCCCAAAACTGCTCACAATATTTCAAAGGCAGTCTGACCAGAGCCTTATACAGCCTCAGAAGTACACTCTTACTCTTGTATTCCAGCCCTGTTGAAATGAATGCTCTCCATTACAGGGCACTCTCCATTGAGTGACCCTCTCCATTATGGGAACCTCTTGTCAGGAACTCTCTATATCAGGGACAGAGTTCAGTACAGGACCTTCACTAGTATATAATTTGCTTTGGTAAATCCTGTTTGATGATAAACAGATAGACAGAAGGAAATGGCCTAGTGTAAAATCTTGATTAATCCTGGCAATGAGAATATAAACATGACCCTGTGAGAAAGATGTTTGCGTTGCCTGATATTCAACGGAAGGCTGTAGGCCCACAGCCCATGAGAAGAGGGAGTTAACTGGAATTTCAGAGGGAGGTGGTTTAGAATCAGAGTTGTGCAGCATGGAAATAGACCTTTTGGTCCAACTCCTCTATGCCAAACAGATATCCTAATTTAATCTAGTCCCATTTGCCAGCAATTGGCTCATATCCCTCTAAACCCTTCCTTTTCATATACCCATCCAGATATCTTTTAAATGTTATTATAGTGCCAGTCTCCACCACTTCCTCTGGCAGCTCGTTCCATACCCGCACCACCCTCTGCGTGTCCCTTTAAATCTTTCCCCTCTCACCCTAAACTTACACTATCAAGTTTTGGACTCCCTTCCCTGGGAAAATACCTTAGCTGTTCATCCTATCCATTCCCCTCATATTTTACAAACTACTTAAGGTCACCTGTAATCCTCCAGTGCACCAGGGAAAATAACCCCAGCCTATTCAGCCTCTTCCTACAACTCAAACCCTCCAACCCTGGCAACATCCTTGTAAATCTTTGCTGAACCCTTTCAACATCTTTCCTACAGCCTGGAGACCAGAATTGAATGCGGGATTCCAAAAGTAGCCTAACCAATGACTTATACAGCTGCAACATGACCTCCTAACTCTGATACACTGACCAATGAAGGCAGGCATACCCTATCTACCTATGGCTGCACCTTCAAGGAGCTAAGAACCTGCACTCCAAGGTCTCCGTTCGGCAATTCTCCCTAGGATCCTACAGTTAAGGGTATTTGTCCTGCCCTCATTGGTCTTTCCAAAGTACAACACCTCACATTTACTGAAATTAAACTGCATCTGTCACTCTTTGGCCCATCTGATCAAGATCCCTTTGTACTCTAACCTTCTTTGCTCTCCACTGTACCACCAGCACGGGATCAAACATCGAGTGAAGCCCACTCTGCTCTTTCAAAGCAGAACATAAAGCTGCCTTGACCATGTTAAACAAAAATAAAGACACCATTGCTCTCAGGAAAAATCAAAAACAGATAACCAAGCAAAAGATCTGATGCTTGGTAATGAACCAGGCCAGGTGTTTTGATTTAGTTGTAGGTGAGCACTTTGGAGAAAGTGACCATAATTCAGTTACGGGTGCTGGAAATGTGTTGCTGGAAAAGCGCAGCAGGTCAGGCAGCATCCAGGAGAATGGGGTAGCAAAATGCAGGGGATGCAGACAATGGAAATGTGGAGCTGATTTAAGGAACAGATGTTGTGTGTCCTTGATAGGTATGTCCCTGTCAGGCAGGGAGGAAGTGATAAGGTAAGGGAACCATGGTTTACAACAGGAATTACATCTCTTGTTACGAAGAAGAAGGAGGCTTATGTGTTGATGAGGCAAGATGGTTCAGATGAGGCAATGGAGAGTTATAGATCAGCTCGGAAGGATTTAAAGAGAGAGTTAAGAAGAGCAAAGAGAGGACACGAGCAGTCTTTAGCAAATAGAATAAAGGAGAACCCGAAAGCTCTCTATCAGTATGTGAGGTATAAAAGGATGATTAGGGTAGGAATCGGGCCAGTCAAAGACAAAAGTGGGAAGTTGAGTGTGGACCCTGTGGAGATCGGAGAGGTGCTAAGTTGAGTGTGGACCCTGTGGAGATCAGAGAGGTGCTAATCAAACATTTCTCATCTGTTTTCACTCAGGAAAAGGAGAATATTGTAGAAGGGAAGAATGAGGTACGAGATATTAGACTAGGAAGGATTGAGGTTAGTTACGAACAGGTGTTATCAATTCTAGAAGGAGTGAAAGTAGACAAGTCCCCTGGGCCAGATGGGATTTATCAGGGGATTAGATTAGATTAGATTACATTACATTACAGTGTGGAAACAGGCCCTTCGGCCCAACTAGTCCACACCGACACCTAACTTTCACTCGGCACTCTGCGGCAGCTTACAAAAGTCGGTTCCCAGTGACAAAGAGTGGGAAGCTAGGGAGGAGATAGCAGAGCCTTTGGCTTTGATATTTGAGTCGTCAAAGTTGGTGGAGTAGTGGACAATTTGGAAGAATGTTACAGGTTGCAGGGGGACTTGGATAAACTGCAGAATTAGGTGGAGAGGTGGCAAATGGAGTTCAATGCAGTTAAATGTGAGTTTATGCTCTTTGGGAAGAATAACAGGATGGCAGAGTATTGGGTCAATGGAAAGATTCTTGGTAATGTGGTTGTGCAGAGGGATTTTGCAGTCCATGTGTATAGATCCCTGAAAGTTGCTGTTAAGAAGGCATGCGGTATGTTAGGTTTCATTGGTAGAGGGATTGAGTTTCGGAACCACAATTTCATGCTGCAACTATACAAAATGCTGGTGTGGCCACACTTGAAATATTGTGTACAGTTCTAGTCGCCCCATTGCAGGAAGGATGTGGAAGCATTGGAAAAGGTGCAGAGGAGATTTACCAGGATGTTGCCTGGTCTGGAGGGAAGGGCTTATGAGGAAAAGCTGAGAGACTTGGGTCTGTTCTAATTAGAAAGAAGAAGGCTAAGGGGGATTTGATAGAGACATACAAGCCTGATCAGAGGATTAGATAGGGTAGACAGTGAAAGTCTTTTTCCTATGGTGATGACGTCAGTGTGTACGAGGGGGCATAACTACAAATTGAGGGGTGATAGATTTAAGACAGATGTCAGAGACAGGTTCTTTACGCAGAGAGTGGCATGGAATGCCCTACCTACTAATATAGTCAACTCAGCCACATTAGGGAGATTTAAACAATCTTTGGATAAGCACATAGATGATTTTGGGATAGTTTAGGGGGACGAGCTGAGAATAGTTCATAGGTTGGCACAACATCGAGGGCTGAAGGGCCTGTTCTGCGCTGTATTGTTCTATGTTCTTTTTTTAAAAAAAAGGCACTACCTTGATTCTTTTCCCACCAACCTCTTTTGGGCAGGGACCACAGGGTGCCAGAATAAAAATAAAATCAAACAAAAATAAAGCAAACAAATAAATAAACAAGCAAGTAACCAAGTAAATAAATAAATCCCCTCTGCTCTATCCCCATCGAATACCCCTGGGACAGGGACAATAATGGTTTAAAATCCAAAGGATGCTCCCCTGCTCATTTCAACTGAAGATAAAATGCCCCTCACACTGATCCCATGGGACAGGGTCAGTGCAGAGCTAAAATGAAGGCTCCTCCCAGGGTTCGAAAATTGGAACAAAGGGAAAATAAAACAGCCCTCTTCCTGGGACACCAAACTGAAAACAAATGCAAACTCTAAAAGCAAAAGGAAAACTTATACCACAGAGACAATGAACAAAATCGGAATATCATTAGCCAGGTTGATAATGCACTCTAGATGCCATGGCGCCCATTGGTCTCGAAGGGAATCCACATTGTATCTGAACACAGCATGCTCCCTGACCTGTCCACCTGCTAGGCAAGCAGTCACCTTGGTCTCCAACTCATGCCAATTTGTCAACCAGGATTCCTCAGCTGGGCAAAGATGGACATCTAAGTAAAGGAGGTGAGCGGTCCTCCAAGTGAAGCACTGGAGCTCCCTACAACAGGGGGTCTATCTTCCACAGACTGACCAGAAATCCCAAACACTCTCTCCAGTTAATCCTTGTGGAGGATGCCACAGAGTAGACGTCCTGGCACTCGCGCATCCTCTGCAGGTGAGCTGGGTCTTTGAACGCGAGGAGCACATCTTCAGCATACACAGAAGAAACCACCTCCAGCCCCGGGATGTGCTGAAGTAAACTCTACAGCCACTTATGCAAGAGGCACAGGAATTGGTCCAAGCAGAGAGAATAAAGCTATGTGGATAGGGCCAGCCCTGATGTACTCCTCCCCCAAAGTATAGGGGCACCGTGAGGGACCTGTTAACTTTCACTCGGCACTCTGCGGCAGCTTACAGAAGTCGGTTCCCAGTGACAAAGTGCCTCCCATTCCTGAATGTTCACAGAGTCCCGAGCAGATACTCGTGATCCACTCTGTGGAACACCTTTTCCTGATCAAGGGAGAGAAAGGCAATCGACAGGCCAGCCCTCTGGGAATAATGGATCACATTCCGACCAGGTGGATGTTGGTGTCGATGCTCTGGCAGGGGATGGTGTAGGACTGGTCTGGGTGGATCATGTGGACCAGCACAGTGCCAAGGTGAGTTTAAAGTGCCCTAGCAAAGATTTTGTATTCCGAGCTGACGAGGGAGGCTGGACGCCAATCCTTTAACAAACTTAGATTCCCCCTTCTTAAGTAACAGATCGATGACAGCCCTGCACCAAAAAAGGAGCATCTCTCCAGTCTCGAAATATTCCACGCAGATAGTCACTGCTCCCTCTGCACCCAGACATCCTAGAACGTCCTGAAGGATTCCATGGTCAGTCAGTTCAGGTCTGAGGACCTGCCCTTCACGAGACTATTGAGGGCACCATCAACATGAGAGTTGTGCTGGAAAAGCACAGCAGGTCAGGCAGCATCCGAGGAGCAGGAAAATCGACATTTCAAGCAAAAGCCCTTCATAAGCACCGGTCAGCTCCTCCAGGCTCAGAGAGGTTTTCAGCATCTTGGCACCCTCAGGGCTCACCTGAAGCGGGACTTCCTGCAGAACTCTCTGAGCTTCCTCACTAGATGGATCTGGAGTAAACAGAACCATATAACAGTCCTTCACTGTGGCCTCGATGCTCTCTGGATTTGAAAGGAGGGACTCATCGTCAGCAAACAAGACAAGGGGCTGTTGGCAGACCCCATGCGTTTTCTCCAGCCAGTAGAAGAAAGGAGAGCTGCAGTTGAGATCTTGAAGGAACTAGACCCATGATCTCATGTTCGTACCCCGAGACCTAATGAAATGCAAATTCCAAAGAGCAGCCTTCTTCTCTTCATACACCTCCTGCAGGTTTGGGTCGACATCAGGCTGATTTATACGTGTCTGCAGGTCAAGCTCCTCCTTCTCCAATCCCTCAATTTTGGATTTCCACATCTTCATCGATTTCTACGCATACTGTTGACAGGAGACATAGATGTAAACCTTGCCTACATCCCACCATAGCCTCAAGGAGGGGAAGCTCCCTGCTTCTTTCTCCATCTGGTCCAGAAGTGACAGAATGAGTCCTGGAACCATTCATCCTCCAGCAGCAGGTTGTTAACGTGCCAATACGCCACGTTGCCCTGGCGCTGAATAGAATGAGCTGTGCCCAGACCAGGTTGTGATTGGATAATCCACCTGCCGCATGGAGGCCTTCGGAACACAGGAGGAGTGCACACTGGAAATGTCGAGGCGGTCAATTGTGACACTCCAACCCCAGGCCTTGCAACGGTGAAGGTAGTTGAAATTGGAATGGAGATTTCATCACATGTCTACCAAGTCAAAGACTAAGTCCCTGAACTTCCCCACCAATGCTGAGCTCTTCTGGGTACCACCATGGTCATAGAGATGTACAGCATGGAAACAGACCCTTCGGTCCAACCCGTCCATGCCAACCAGATATCCCAACCCAATCTAGTCCCACCTGCCAGCACCCGGCCCATATCCCTCCAAACCCTTCCTATTCATATAACCATCCAAATGCCTCTTAAATGTTGCAATTGTACCAGCCTCCACCACATCC
>NC_057736.1:45853936-45865715 GCF_004010195.1 Chiloscyllium plagiosum | reverse complement strand
GGTCTCTTTGTTCAGCAACATCACCTAGGACCTTACCATTAAGTGTATAAGTCCTGCTAAGATTTGCTTTCCCAAATGCAGCACCTCGCATTTATCTGAATTAAACTCCATCTGCCACTTCTCAGCCCATTGGCCCATCTGGTCCAGATCCTGTTGTTATCTGAGGTGACCCTCTTCGCTGTCCACTACACCTCCAATTTTGGTGTCATCTGCAAACTTACTAACTGTACCTCTTATGCTCACATCCAAATCATTTATGTAAATGACAAAAAGTATCCTGCCTCTCAAGGATACAATTGAAACCTCCCCTGAGAGGAATGAATTCACTCGCACTGATGGAGCTAATAAGAGTAGAAACTTCTTTGAGGATGCACACCCGTTCAGGTCCCATCCAAAGCATGTAAATGTTCACAAAATGAAGCACTGTGTCTCTGAAGTGAGCTGTGAGTTAAAGCAAATAACCTGGCATATGCCCCTTGACTCTCAACATCCCTCACTGAAAAAAAGGGACGAGCAAGATAGCCACCCTGCCAGAACTGGAGGCCAGGTGACTCATGAAGACCCTTCCCTGTCACTCCAGGAGCCACGTAGCTTTGTTTCCTGAAATGGTCTGGGTTTCTTGCAGGATGCTTACTGTGTACTTTCGTTCCCTGAGGAGTGAGAGGACACAAAATTTGTGCTGTGCCTTCCCGCTGCCATTAATGTTGAGGCTAGCTATAGATGTCTTCATGGCTGCCTAAAACAATGAATCCAACTTACTGAGGGGTGGAAAGGACTCTATTTTGTTCCCTTTCAACTCACTGAGGACATTGCAAAAGAATCCCTGGCAGTGTTGCTTCACATTTTTATCCATTCCCAGGGCTGCCTGGGTAACAGTCAATGGCTGCCCTTACAAATGGAAAGCTATTTCAAGTGGTGTACCACAGAGCTCAGTGTTTGAACCCTGCTGTTTGTTTTATACATTAACAATTTGGACTTGAATGTGGGGTGCACCATTGGGAAATTTGTAGATAACTGTAAAATTGGCTGTGCAGTGAATAGTGTAGAGGATAACTGTAAGCTCCTAAATCATCTAGGTAGGTTGCTGGTGTGGGCTCATGGAGTTCAACTCTGATAAGTATGAGGTAATGCATTTAGGGAGGTCAAACGGTAAAAGGGAATACACAATAAATGGGAATATACTGAGAGGGGTAGATGAAGTGAGAGATCTTGGTGTGCAAGTGCACAGGTCCCTAATGGTAGCAATACAGATAGATAAGGTTGTAAAGAAGGCATATAGAGTGCTGTCCTTCATTGGCTGAGGTAAGGAATACAACAGTAGGGATAAAATGATAAAACTGTATATGACACTGGTGAGGCCACAACTAGAGGATTGTAGGCAATCTGGTTGCTACACTACAGGAAGGATGCAATTGCTCTGGAGAAGTCATTTTGGTTGCAGGTCTTAGAATTCACTCCCTCACTTGAAGCCATATCAAAGAAATGTCCTTTATATCGTTCTGTTCAGCGTGGAGAATTCTCCTGTAGTGGTTGCTGCTAGACACCATCTAATGCCTTGCCTGGTCAACTGTCTGAATACACAATGGCATTGTACCCTGCTATCTGGAAGTGCCCAGTGATGCACTCTGTAGGACTGGCTATGGAGAACATTGAATGTGGCAGTCAAAAACAATAAAAGGTTCATGGACTCCCAGGTCACTTATTGTTTCTAAGCCCTTGAGGAGTGAAGGGAGTGCTCTTACAATGTTTCACAGAACTTTGAAACCGTTCTTCTGATCTTTGGTGGAAGGGGATTCTCCTTGTGGTTCCAGACCGGGACCTGACCAAAGTGGCCATGGACAGCTTCAGGCAGTGGGAAATGGAAAGAGTTGCCTGCCTCTTCCCTGTGGTTACCAGGGTGGAGAAGGAATATGTGATGCCCATTGCCATGCTATGGACTCTTGAGAGCAGTGGGCACTACTACAGGAGCTAGAGACTATCATCCCTGTTCACGCCTCGAAACACCATTGCCATTGATATGTACATCCCAGCTGCCATTGCTAGGCAACATGGAGCCAATCAGAAGGCAGCAAGAAACAATATCACAAAACCTTCATTCAAACTCCTTCCACTAAGGTTGTCCCAGAGTCACATGATCAGCTTTCTGATGTACAAATTTGATGGGCTGAAGGGCATGTTGAGTCAACCCAGCAGCTTTATTTAAGGTCATGGCTTCCCGAACCCCATGACCAATCTGCTTTGGCCTCTCCTGCCAACAGCTGAAATGAAACTATTATCGCCTCAAGACACAATCTGTCAAATGTCCCCCATCCATAAATGACAAGATATCCAGACAACACAACAAAATCTCTCAATCTGACCAATAGCTCAGACCAAAAGAATTGCGGATGCTGTAAATTTAGAAACAAAGACATAAATTGCTGGAAAAGCTCAGCAGGTGTGCAGCGTCTGTGAAGAGAAATCAGAGTTAATATTTTGGGTCCGGTGACCATTTCTCAGTCTCAATATCTCAAACCTTTGTTTTCATTTTTGGCTTCCAGCTTTGTAAAGTTTGAACTTTCCCTAACTTTGTTAAGTTGTCTTTCCAACTTGTGTTGAGCTGTCTGAGATGAACGCAGATTCCACAGAATTATTAGGCTTTGGTAGAGGGGCAATTCCTGAGCATCAGTGTATTGGTGCAACAACTCCTCGCCTTAATATTGATTCAAGTCCTTTGGCAAAAACTGGGTGAGGAACATTTATCAGTGTATACTAACACACTGGCTTTTGTTTAAATGTAAAGTGATTTAATCAACTATTCAAGTCCTTTGATTGTGAAAACTCAGCTTTGAAATGTTTTGTGGCTGATCCTCTGGGCTTTCTGATTTGTCCAATGTTCCCACTGTGTTCAAATGTTGTGCTCATTAGTTTTATGATATGAGGCTACATGCCTCCAAGTCTGCGTAGCCGTGTTTGTGATGGCTGAAGAGATTTTTTGAAAAACAGTTCAGCGTTAGGAAGTGCACGAACCACAGGTTAGTATGCAGGTGTCAGGAAAGTGATAACAATTTTATTGTTTATTGTGAGAGATATTGAATACAAAAGTATGGAGATTCTGCATCAGTTAGCATTGGTGAGACCACTTTCTCTATAGCCAGGGCATCCACCTTCAGATAAGTTAAAAATCACACAACACCAGGTTATAGTCCAACAGGTTTAATTGGAAGCACTAGCTTTCGGAGCGCCGCTCCTTCATCAGGTGGTTGTGGAGTAGGAGATAGCAGAGTTCAAGGCATGTGGTAATTTATTCACACATTCCACTGGTACAATGCAGAGAGAGGCCAAAGACTATCCTGAATTTGGCCTCGACATGAGAGTCCAATTACCCCCTTAATCTTCAACTCAGATCGGAAGAAAATTCAATGACACTCTAATTTTAAATACAAGTAAAGTGTCTTTTATACATTGTTCTTGTAAGATTAACATGGCAGCACATACTTTGTCCCCCTGTAAATTATTGATTAACTAGTGCTGGATTGTTCACTTATGATTTGGTTCCCAGTATATCATTCTATGTCAGTAATCGCTTATTGCTGTGATCTGAATGGACCCATTTTGGTATGCGGGAAACCAAACTCTCCATGGTCACTTGTGCCCTTTTATCTCTCAATTATGACCTCTGTGTCTGCTATTTTGCACAATAATTTAACGGAGTCTTTGAGATTTCCCACCATTCCAACTCTTTAAGCGGCTGTCCTTGATAAGAGACAGTGAAGCCTGTCTCTATTACTCGTAACTAATTTTTAAACATTTCTTTCTAATATTTTAGTGTTTTATATACATGCACACACCTTTCTATAACACTTCAGAATCTATATCTATGATTATCTTGAAGAATCCTAATTAAAACCTAGTTGTAATATTATTACTGATTGACTAGAAAAAAACTTAAGAGGAATAACTAATTGGTATGAAATGTTATTACCTTTAGGGTAGCAACAAATATTGCACATTCAACCTTTCTGAAACAGACAACTTATTGTCTTGAGCACTGAGAACACAAACCGTTCCTGCACTCTCTAATTCCTATTAAACACGTACTACAAAGCTGGTTGGGGCCATAATGGCCAATAGAGGCACCACTTAAATTATGAAGATATTCATGTTTGTTTGTATCTTTCCCACTTCCCTGATGGAATTTTGAATCAGAAATACTCGCTTATCTCCCATGAATCCTTTCAGGCCACAGGAATGTCAGCACAAAATAAAAATTCATTCAAATGTAAAGTCTTTAAAATCCTTTGGATTTAACAGTCTATTGCTTGATGATTTCTTGCGCTTCTTTGGTAGGCTGGATTCAGTCTTCTCCTGCAATGACAGTGTGGTCAGCGTATTCTAGTTACTTGTCCTCCATTAAATGTAGGGATGAGGGCGTGGTTTTTCAGCTTCCGCATACAATATTTGAACAATTTTACAGTGCTATTCATATAATAATCATAACAACAATGATTATGATTCCCTGGACCAAAGATGTTCTCAGGTCTCCCAGCCATCCCGTGGCCCAAATCCATAGGCTCGAGATTGGGGATTGTTTAAGCTTGATCACTTCATTATGAATGTGATCAGCCAAATTAGTTAATTTCCTCAGAGTTGTCTGGGATATATGTTCCACATGCTCTGTCAATGAGTGAATATGTACTTCCTTTTCCTGCTAGTAGCCAATCAAGGGCCATCCTGTTTTCTGTACCAATGTGGTTCACATGGCAACGATTTCAGCATTAGTCTGATCAAGTGCCTGAGAGATATCATTTACCACCTGTTCGAGGATAGCTGCCATATTGATAGGTTCCCTGATTTGCTTGGCTACACCGTACCAGGGTAACAAGATGGCAAAGAACCTTTCTGTTTTTGTAACGGAATGTATGTGCTCTCTCAGTGATCTCTCCAGGAGGGATGACATATTGTGTATGAATGGCACCACGTAACCTAGGTGACATGACCCTGTCCAAGATGGCAGTAGCCATGCATATGCTTTGTGTCCACACACAAAGTAAGTGCCATGGTATGGGATAAAATGAGTTACATATTCAGAAAACCTGACATGATTAAAAGTCCCTGCTGATGTGTGGTTGTTAAAATTAAGTTTATATGTCAGCAAAGTGGCATTAAAATATTGAATGCAACTACTCTGACCTGCAGACCAACCCTCTGGCTCATATTTAATAAGGCAAATAGAAGCAATTGGTCTTTCTACCTTTGATGTGGTAGTCGTGTATGGTAGATATTCAATTCAGGTAGGTACCAGCCTTCAAAACCAGAAACGTTGTACCCTGCTGATTCCCACTTATCTGGTCTCTGATATAATATAATCTGGTCTCTGCAGAAGGTTTGTCAGCCATATGAATCTCAGCTATTAGGGATTCATTTTGGCAAGTGATCCATTCTGACACTTCAGATACAAGGAAAGGAATTGGTCTCAGAGGGATACTGTCCTTTGAATGTATGGGAATGTGTGAAAAAAACCCATAGAGATGTACAGCACAGAGACAGACTCTTTAGTCCAATTCATCCATGCCATCTGGACATCCGAAACTAATATAGACCCTTTTCCAGCACTTGGCCCATATTTGCTCTAAACCCTTTTTATTCATATACCCATCCTTTTAAATGATGTAATTGTATCAGCTTCCACCACTCCCTCAGGCAGCTCATTTGACACACACACCACACTCTACGTGAAAAAGTTGTCCTTTAGATCCCTTTTAAATTTTTCCACTCTCACCTAAACCTATGCCAACTAGTATTGGACTCCCCCACCCAAGGGAAAAGATCTTGTCTATTTATCCTATCCATGCCTCTCATGATTTTATAAACTTTGCTGCCTCTGACACTCCAGGGAAAACAGCCCCAGCCTGTTCAGCCTCTCCCTGTAGCTCAAACCTTCCAACCCTGGCAACATCCTTGTAAATCTTTTCTGAACCCTTTCAAGTTTCACAATATCCTTCCTATAGGAGGGAGACCAGAATTGCACCCATTATTCCAAAAGTGGCCTAACCAATGTGTGGTTAACATAAAGTGTGTAAGTCCTGCTCTGATTTATCTTTCCAAAATGCAGCACCTCCCCTTTATGTAAATTAAACTCCATCTACCACTCCTCTGCCCGTTGGCCCATCTGATCATGATCCTGTTGTCTATAAACATATTAACATTAAGTTCTCTCTTTACAGGTGCCTATCTGTTATCAGTGGGATCAAAATTGAGAGAAACCCACAGAGGAGTAATGTTACGAAGTTGAAAGTATTTATGTTCACTTTAAAATACAAAATATTTTCTGAGTTTTAAAGTAAACTTAAAGCAGGCTGAGCTGCCTGAATGAAGAGGCTGGAAAACAAGCTGTTCCAAAATAGATACATGTAGCAAATGGCTGTTAAATGGATACCTGAATTTTGATTGCTGTTTCGACAACAATTTGAATTTAACCAATCAGTTTAAATTATGTCTATGATGCTCAAACCTAATCAAGTTTGAAGTTATTGTTTTGACAGCATCAGACCCATGAGATGGTACAATGTTTTGGGGTAGAAAAAAAGCAGAAATTTGATCAGAGAACAACTACTATCAATTAGCTGAGCAACTTCCTTAGAGCCAGAGGGCTAAATGCCCAACTAACGTCTTGCTCTGAAAGAAATTAGAAAATACTCTCTATCAAAGGTAAACCACACCAACTGTAAAAAGAAAGAAGACGATCCAGAGAGATCAGTAGACGGAAGATTGAAGACTGCAGAGATGACAAAGATTGAGTGGATTTGAGATTAAGTTAATGTAATGTGTAATAAATATGTAATTGTAACAGCATTTTTTATAGCGTTGGCATCAGATAGTAAGTAGTTAAGAACCAGGGGGCTTGGATTTGTTGATAGTTATTGTCTAGTGTTCACTACTAGAGTTAGGAAAATAAATTGTTAATTCCCTTTAACAAGTGAAAATTAGGAGTTCTCTCTCACTCATGTTTTAACAGGGATTATGAGGCAAGGTGGGCTTTTCTAGGGATTTGGTTTTAACTAACAGAGGGGGTCGACCTGCCCATCGTAACAGTTTGGGGGCTCACCATTGAGATTTGGACAGGTTCAGACAGATCCAGTGTGGGATTTAGACAGATCCAGTCTGGGATTGGACAGATTTAGACAGATCCAGTCTGGGATTTGGACAGATCCAGTCTGGGATTTGGACAGGTTCAGACAGATCCAGTCTGGGATTGGACAGGTTCAGACAGATCCAGTCTGGGATTTGGACAGATCCAGTCTGGGATTTGAACAGATTTAGACATATCCAGTCTGGGATTTGGACAGATCCAGTCTGGGATTTGGACAGGTTCAGACAGATCCCAGTCTGGGATTTGGACAGATCCAGTCTGGGATTTGGACAGATTCAGACAGATCCAGTCTGGGATTTGGACAGGTTCAGACAGATCCAGTCTGGGATTTGGACAGATCCAGTCTGGGATTTGAACAGATTTAGACAGATCCAGTCTGGGATTTGGACAGATTTAGACAGATCCCAGTCTGGAATTTGGACAGATCCAGGCTGGGATTTGAACAGATTTAGACAGATCCAGTCTGGGATTTGGACAGATCCAGTCTGGGATTTGGACAGATTTAGACAGATCCAGTCTGGGATTTGGACAGGTTCAGACAGATCCCAGTCTGGGATTTGGACAGATTTAGACAGATCTAGTCTGGGATTTGGACAGATCCAGTCTGGGATTTGGACAGATCTAGTCTGGGATTTGGGCAGATTCAGACAGATCCAGTCTGGGATTTGGACAGATTTGGACAGATCTAGTCTGGGATTTGGACAGATCCAGTCTGGGATTTGGACAGGTTCAGACAGATCCAGTCTGGGATTTGGACAGATCCAGTCTGGGATTTGGACAGATTTAGACAGATCCAGTCTGGGATTTGGACAGATCCAGTCTGGGATTTTGGCAGGTTCAGACAGATCCAGTCTGGGATTTGGACAGATCCAGTCTGGGATTAGGGCAGGTTCAGACAGATCCAGTCTGGGATTTGGACAGATCCAGTCTGGGATTTGGGCAGGTTCAGACAGATCCAGTCTGGGATTTGAACAGATTTAGACAGATCCAGTCTGGGATTTGGACAGATTTAGACAGATCCAAGTCTGGAATTTGGACAGATCCAGGCTGCGATTTGAACAGATTTAGACAGATCCAGTCTGGGATTTGGACAGATCCAGTCTGGGATTTGGACAGGTTCAGACAGATCCAGTCTGGGATTTGGACAGATCCAGTCTGGGATTTGGACAGATCCAGTCTGAGATTTGGGCAGGTTCAGACAGATCCAGTCTGGGATTTGGACAGATCCAGTCTGGGATTTGGGCAGGTTCAGACAGATCAAGTCTAGGATTTGGACAGATCCAGTCTGGGATTTGGACAGATTTAGACAGATCCAGTCTGGGATTTGGACAGATCCAGTCTGGGATTTGGACAGATTTAAACAGATCCAGTCTGGGATTTGGACAGATCCAGTCTGGGATTTGGACAGATTTAGACAGATCCAGTCTGGGATTTAGACAGATCCAGTCTGTGATTTGGACAGATCCAGTCTGGGATTTGGACAGGTTCAGACAGATCCAGTCTGGGATTTGGACAGATCCAGTTTGGGATTTGGACAGGTGCAGACAGATCCAGTCTGGGAATTGGACAGATCCAGTCTGGGATTTGGACAGGTTCAGACAGATCCAGTCTAGGATTTGGAGAGGTTTGGACGGATCCAGTCTGGGATTTGGAGAGGTTTGGATAGATCCAGTCTGGGATTTGGACTGGTTTAGTTCGATCCAGTCCAAGATTTGGACAGGTTTAGGCAGAAAGTGTTTGGGATTTGGAGAGATTCAGACAGATCTCCGGGATTCGGATAGATCAGGTCCAGGATCTGGATGGATTTGGACTGATCTGAACAGATTTGGGTTACAAAAGGTCCCAGAAATTTTAAACAGACTTGCAGATTACTGTTGTAGATCTTTAAATATCAATTTAATTTCAGTTACTTGTAGTTCATTAAATTAAAAGTGAGGGAAATAGTTCTTAACATTGCTGAAGAGGTTCTGGGATTTGAAGATGCTTCCCAAATTTGCCAAGAAAGTTTAGAAAGACAGAGGAAGGATATTCTTGTCGAATTAGCAAACAGGTTAGAATTAGGTTTCACCAGGGACAAAAGGAAAGCTGAAATTGTAATGGGGTAGGCCAAGCACTTCTGTATATCAGAGAAACAGACAAGTGCCGTAGAGTTAGAAAAACCTAAATTGCAAAGGAGGCAAATGGAGTTAGAAGATAAAGAACGAGGGAGAAGATTCTTAGCTGAGCAAAAAGAGAGAGAAAAGAAAGAGAGAAGAAAGAGAGAGAAGAGAATGGGAAAAAGGAGAAGGAGAGAGAAGTTGAACTTCAGAAGTTCTGAATTAGTCAGGAAAGTCAAGTGAACAGGATGGAGGTGCAGAGAGAAGGTAGGCATGTATATGAATATGTTAAAACATTGCCACATTTTGATGAGAGAGATGCCGAAGTCTTCATTATTTCATTTGAAAAACTGACTGGGCAGATGGAGTGGCCAGAGATAATGCTGTTTCAGACTAAGCTGGTAGGCAGAGCGAGTGAGGTATTTGCCATGCTGTCAGATGAGGGGTCAAGAGATTATGAAGAGGTTAAACAGGCTATTTTGAGTGCTTATGAATTGGGACCAGAAGCATATACAGAACAACCTCGATTATCTGAACGAGATGGGTGGAGACTATTTTGTTTGGTTAACTGATTGTTCAGATATACTGATCTGATTGTAAACAAAGGAAGCCATACTGAACATAATTACATAAAAAGCACATTTACAGAGTTTTTATTCCATTCAATTGATAAAATGTGTACAAACTGGATATTTCTTCAAAATTCATGATATTTTACAAATAAAATCACTTTTTGGCTTGAGTTTGACTGAAGTCTGTGACATTTTCCTTGGTTTTATCCCGGTCCTCAACAGCAGCCGGCGTCTTTCTGTGCCGTATCATCCCACTGTCTAGACAAACCAAGTGTTGTCCCTCCATCCTCAGCAACCACCAAGCCCTGAGAGATAGAGAGAGAGAAGAGAGAGGCATAAAATACAGGGGGAACATGAGAGAGAGGGAAGATATTTTTGCTGACTTCAGTTTCCATCCTCTCATCAATTTTCTTTTAGGGGGATAATGTTTTTCTCCTGTTTATTTTCATATGTGATAATTCACAACAATTTGCTCTCCCCCATCAAAACAAAGTTACATTAAATTGTCATGTCGGCTGAAAGATATTGAACTGCTTTCTGTTTGGCAAAAAAAAAGTCATCATGAGATAACAGGAGGAAAAAGCAATGGAAACGAAAAATGCGAGTGCATTTTTTAAGTTAAATCTTTGGAGAATGAGCGGAGGAAAAACAGTGTTGGGTTGCAAAACAGAGCAAGTTAATATTGAGCCTTTTCATAGAAAGTGTAAGACTTAACTCTAACATCACGTCTCAAGTATATATTTGGAGTTAACTATTTATTAAAACATACTTGCACCTATAATTCCTGTTAAAATTTACAAAATGATGCATTAAATGGTTGAGGAATTAAAGTTTCCTACTTCAACTGAAATGCATGTATAGGGACTTTGAGATCTTGTTTGGATAATCCAAAATTTGGATAATTGATGTTTGGATAACTGAGGTTGTTCTGGAGACAGTGGTTCAGAAACATAAAGAAGGGACCAGGTCAGACTTATGTTGAGTTCGAAAGAATTAAATGTAGCAATTTTGATAGGTAGGTGCTGGCCTTAAAAATAGACAAGCCCTTTGAGGCTCTAAGAGAGATTATTCTGCTGGAGGAGTTTAAAAACTCCCTTCCAGAGATGATAAGAATTCATGTAGATGAACAGAAAGTTCAAGAAGTGAGAAGAGCAGCAGAGATGGCAGATGAATATGCATTGGTGCATAAAATGGGCGGCACAGTGGTTAGCACTGCTGCCTCACAGCGCCAGAGACCCGGGTTCAATTCCCGCCTCAGGCGACTGACTGTGTGGAGTTTGCACATTCTCCCCGTGTCTGCGTGCGTTTCCTCCGGGTGCTCCGGTTTCCTCCCACATTCCAAAGATGTGCAGGGCCAGGTGAATTGGCCATGCTAAATTGCCCATAGTGTTAGGTAAGGGGTAAATGTAGGGGTATGGGTGGGTTGTGCTTCGGCGGGTCGGTGTGGACTTGTTGGGCTGCAAGGCCTGTTTCCACACTGTAATGTAATCTAAAAAAAAAATGAAATTTAGCTTCCAACAGGAATTTCATCCAGTGAGGGATAGAAATTGGGAGAAGGGGAGATCCTTCACTACAAATCAAAGAGTAGATCACACTGGGAATAGTTTACCACAGATGAAAAAAGAAGCATAAGGAGATGAAAAGGCGGTGAAAGGCCTCAGATGTTACCATTAGACAATAGACAATAGGTGCAGGAGTAGGCCATTCAGCCCTTCGAGCCTGCACCGCCATTCAATATGATCATGGCTGATCATTCCTAATCAGTATCCTGTTCCTGCCTTATCTCCATAACCCTTGATTCCACTATCTTTGAGAGCTCTATCCAACTCTTTCTTAAATGAATCCAGAGACTGGGCCTCCACTGCCTTCTGGGGCAGAGTATTCCACACAGCCACCACTCTCTGGGTGAAGAAGTTTCTCCTCATCTCTGTCCTAAATGGTCTACCCCGTATTTTTAAGCTGTGTCCTCAGGTTCGGCA
>NC_057736.1:45852549-45853924 GCF_004010195.1 Chiloscyllium plagiosum | reverse complement strand
GTGAACCTACGCTGCATTCCCTCAATAGCCAGAATGTCTTTTCTCAAATTTGGAGACCAGAACTGCACGCGGTACTCCAGGTGTGGTCTCGCCAGGGCCCTGTACAGCTGCAGAAGCACCTCTTTGCTTCTATACTCAATTCCTCTTGCTATGAAGGCCAGCATGCTATTTGGCTTTTTTTTTACTACCTGCTGTACCTGCATGCTTGCTTTCATTGACTGGTGTACAAGAACACCCAGATCTCTCTGTATTGCCCCTTTACCTAAATTGATTCCATTGAGGTAGTAATCTGCCTTCCTGTTCTTGCCACCAAAGTGGATAACCATACATTTATCCACATTAAACTGCATCTGCCATGTATCTGCCCACTCACCTAACTTGTCCAGGACACCCTGTAATCTCCTAACATCCTCATCACATTTCACCCTGCCACCCAGCTTTGTATCATCAGCAAATTTGTAATAGACTCCAGCATTGTGGTGAGGTGGGACACACGAGGTCACAGTGCTGGTCACTGAAGCAAGGAACAGAGGGAAAAGATGTTGTAAAAGTGGCTAAGCCAGTCAGATGAGTGAGAGTAGTAAAGAAAACTGTAGGAAAAATTGAGGAGCTGCATGACAGTGCATAGCCTAGGCAGGGGCTAGGTATGGAGTTAGTGCCCAATCTCGGTGAAGAATTCACTTTTGGGTAAAATTTACTCAGGAACAACAGGGGGAGAAGGGAACCAGGTTATAATCTAAGAGATATGTGATCCGGTTAGTCTCTAATAGTAAGAGATGAATGCATTTGCACTGTTTCTGAAATGTTAGTTGAGAGGATGATAATTTGTGGAATAGATGGACAGAAATTTAGCATTCCCCCTGTATAAAATCAGGTTGGAGAGCCAAATCAAGACTGGAGAAGTAACAGTGTCTAGATTAGAGTGTTGCTGGTATAATCTAAGAGATATGTGATCCGGTTAGTCTCTAATAGTAAGAGATGAATGCATTTGCACTCTTTCTGAAATGTTAGTTGAGAGGATGATAATTTGTGGAATAGATGGACAAAAATTTAGCATTCCCCCTGTATAAAATCAGGTTGGAGAGCCAAATCAAGAGACTGGAGAAGTAATAGTGTCTAGATTAGAGTGTTGCTGGAAAAGCACAGCCAGTCAGGCAGCATCCAAGGAGCAGGATAATCGACGTTTCAGGCAAAAGCCCTTCATCAAGACTGAAGGCAGGGAGCCTCCGGGGTGGAGAGATAAATGGGAAGAGGGTGGGGCTGGGGAGAAGGTGTTAAAGAATACAATCGGTCGATGGGGGTGGGGTTGAAGGTGATAGGTCAGAGAGGAGGGTGGGGGAAGGTAGCAAAGAGTACAATAGGTGAATAGGGGTGG
>NC_057736.1:45851957-45852356 GCF_004010195.1 Chiloscyllium plagiosum | reverse complement strand
GGGGGGTGTGGACCTGACCAGGTAGTCACAGAGGGAACGGTCTTTGCGGAAGGCGAAAAGTGGTGGGGATGGAAATATATCCCTGGTGGTGGGGTCCGTTTTGTGTTGGCAGAAATGTCGGCGGATGATCATGTTTATATCATGTTGGTAGGGTGGATGGTGAGAACCAGGGGGGTTCTGTTCTTGTTACAGTTGGAGGGGTGAGGTTTGAGGGCGGGCAGGATGTGGATGTGATACGCTGGAAGGGAAATTGCGGTCTTTAAAGGAGGCCATCTGGTGTGTTCTGTAGTGGAACTGGTCCTCCTGGGAGCAGATACGGCGAAGGCAGAGGAATTGGGAATATGGGATAGCATTTTTGCAGGAGGTAGGGTGGGAAGAGGTGTAATACCCTGGATTTTG
>NC_057736.1:45832617-45851457 GCF_004010195.1 Chiloscyllium plagiosum | reverse complement strand
TTCCTCCGGGTGCTCCGGTTTCCTCCCACAGTCCAAAGATGTGCAGGTCAGGTGAATTGGCCATGCTAAATTGCCCGTAGTGTTAGGTTCATTAGTCAGAGGGAAATGGGACTGGGTGGATTAGTCTTCAGGGGGGTCAGTATGGACTTGTTGGACCGAAGGGCCTGTTTCCATACTGTAGGGAATCTAATCTAAAATATATTTTTTTTTAATTACTAGCTAGCTGATGCCTATATTTTGTTTTCTCCCTTCATTGATCTCATCATTATTGTCAGCTGGTTTTTAAAGACTTCCCCTGGCTTCCGACTAATCTTCACTACATTTTCGTTTGCTTTAATGCTGTCCATGACTTCCCTTGGCAGCTATGGGTGCTTCGTCTTCCCCTAAGTATGTTTCTTCTTCTTTAGGATGAATTTCTGCTGTGCTTCCTGAATTACCCCCAACATCTCCGGCCATTGCAACTCCACCATCTCTCCAGCCAGGATCACCTTTCAATCAACTCAGGCCAGCTCCTCCCTCATGTCTCTGTCGTTGCCTTTACTCTATTGTTATACAGTTACATCTGATTCCAGGTTCTCCCTTTCAAAATGCAGAATGAATTCTACCATATTGTGGCCACTATCCCCAGAGCTTCCTTCACCTTTTAGCTCCTTAATCAAGCCTGTCTCATTACACATCGCCAGATCTGAAATTGCCTGTTCCTAGTGGGCTCAGCTGCAGACTGCTCCAAAACACATCTCATAGACATTCCACAAGGCCTTTTTCTTGAGATCTGCTACCAACCTGATTTTCCCAGTCCCCTTGCATATTGAAATCCCCACGATTATTGAAATTGCATCTTTCTTACATGCCTCTTCTATCTCCTGAATTAATTTTCTTTCTACATCTTGACTACTGCTACGGTCCTGTACACAACTCCTATCAGGGTCTTTTTGACTTTATGGTTCCTCAACTGTACCCCAGGATGCTTTAACCTCTCCGGAGTCCCACCACTCCCCCCCTTTAACTTTCTCCATAATTTTCCATGCAAGTGAAGCCCCCCCTCCCAGTATTTAGTTTAAAGCCCTAACCGCAGCATTAGTTATGCTATTCGCCAAGACGCTGGTCTCAGCATGATTCAGGCAACTCCATCCCTTTGAAAGAGCTCCCTTCTTCCCCCGTTCTGGTACCAATGTCCCATGAATTTGAACCCGTTTCTCCCACACCAATCTGTGAGTGATGTGTTTACCTCTTTAATCTTGTTGACCCTGAGCCTCAAGCTGCCCTATTTTGGCCCTTGACCTAGCCAATGTCATGACATCTAACCAATCTCCAATCTCCCATTACATGTTGTATGGCTTTCTCAGTGCTGGAACTGCCTGTTTACAAAGAGAAACAAACATGGTCTGCCTTAAAAAGAAACCTTGCTTCAGCACAAGTGAAAAAACAATGGTGCCTTTGAGAACATGTCTTTCCAAGGAAGAAGGGAGCATTATCTAAACAACAAGTTATGAGAAACATTCAAGGATGAACACATAGAAGATTTGTAACAAAACAAGAGGAAATAATGAAATTGTAACTCAAAAACAACAGAAATAATAATCAGAATTATTATTAATATTATAAGTTTTTTATAACAGAATCAACTATTGGTAAGAGATAGCAAGTACAATGGACAATAGAATTCAGGCAGTTCTTAGAGATAAGCATGATCGAAAGAGGACAGCCAATAAATTTGGAATGCAACATAGAAAGATCCCAAGGCCTAGAGATTCAATATTGTTAAACATCATTAAAAAATTAAGACTCTAGGGTTGTCTATAGGAATGTCAATCATTGATCAGGAATTTTACAAGGTTGGTCCCACAGAAGGGAATGGGAAGATATAGTAACCACATTGTGTATGGTCATTGTAACACAAATTGTATAGAAGTATTAGTATTTACTATGAAATCAGAGTGTCTCATTGATCTCTCTTCTGATCTGAGTTGAAGATTAACGAAACGATTGTGTTTTCATGTTGAAGCCAGATTCAGGGAAGATCCTTTGGTCCTTTCCCTGCACAAACCAGTTTTTGCATGAATAAAAGTCCACTACATGCCTGTATCCTGTCTGTCTCCTGAGTCTTTGTCCCTGCTCGGGGGAATGGCACTCCTACACTCAGCAGGTCATTTAGCCATTTCACTTGCAAGTCCTACTTCCTTGCTACTAGTCACAACATTCCTTGGCAAACGTGTTGTCCTTTCTTTCAGTAACTCATATAGAGTTAATCCAGTCACTCTGTTGAGTGTTTGCTCTCAGTTCTATTCAGATACCGGGCAACAAATATGCCCAGCCCTACCCAGTCTCTGAATGGCTTCTGCTGGTGGTTTCTATCTCGTCTTATCTCAGTTGGTGATGGTAGATGTAAAGTTTTGTTTGTTTTCCCACAATTCATAAGTCCCTGAGAAGATAAGAAATAGGAGCACGCGTGGGCCATTCAACCCCTCATGTCTGCCTCAGGCCTCAACTCCTTGATATTTCAAAAGTCTATCTACTGCGTCTTGAAATACTTTCAGTGATCTAGCCTCCACAACTTTCTGGGGTAAGGAATTCCAGATATTCACCATTTCCTATCTTCGCCATTAGTGCCTTTTACCATCTCTTGTTCTTCCCATTGCTTTTTCCTTCTCTTCCGTATCCCAGTGTAAATGTAACGTGGTTATTTCCTCCATACCAGCTGTCACTGCTGCTGCCTCATCTTCTGGGCCATTGTGACTGTCTTCTTCACTGTCTCACCTGCCAACCAGTTTTTAATAAGACCATGAGACAGAAATTAGGCCATTCAGCCCATCGAATCTGCTCTGCCATTCAATCATGGCTGATATGTTTCTCATCCCCATTCTCCCACTTTATCCCCATGATCCTTGATCCCCTTGATACTCAAGAACCTACCTATCTCAGCCTTAAATATACTTTCTGTCCTGGCCTCTGCAGCCTTCTGGGACAATGAATTCCATAGAATTCACAACTCTCTAGCTGAAGAAGTCTCTCCTTATCTCCATTCTAAATGGCTTTTCCCTTTATTCTAAGGCTGTGCCCTCGAGTCCTAATCTCTCCCACCAATGGAAACATCTTCCCAACATCTACTCTGTTCAGGCCTTTCAGTATTCTCTATGTTTCAGTTAGATCCCCACTCATCCTTCTAAACTCCATCAGGTATAAACCCAGAGTCCTCAAATGTTCCTCATATGTTAAGCTTTATATTTTGGGATAATTCTCGTGAACGCCCTCTGACTAAGTTCCAGAATCGTTATATCCTTCCTGAGATATGTGGTCCAAAGTTGCACACAATGGGGTCTGGTTCCTTCCAATATGCCTTGACCATCATCTTTTCTGCCTCTAATGACAGTCTAACAGCTCTCACTAATTCCTTCATTCCTGTCCCATGCTGTATAAACCCTCTACCTGAGCTGATGTACCCCCACCTCAACTTCATGTGACCATCCCCATGCTCCTTCGGATCTCAGTGAGCTCTCCACAGTTCAGGCCGATCCTATCATATTAAAACCCTTGGCTTAACCCCATGACCTGAGCCAATAGAGTCGTTCCTCCAGAAACCAAACCTGTCATTTTGGGAAAAGTATCATCAAAGGGTGCCCTGGCTTTTCCAATGTCAGGTTTTGAAGCAAACTCTGTCCTTTGGAAATGAGCAGGCAGACAGATGACCCTTTAACCCTGTCACTAAGGTTCAACTTTGACTTTCTGTCAGATATTGTTTTCATGACTGTGACAACTCTGATCAAGTGAAAAGTGACATTTCAGTCCTTTAAGCTTTTAGCATATGTGTCAATAAGAGGGAATTAGAACAGGAACATTTGTCAAACCAGAGATAAGAGAAATAACCTTTCATATGTCTCGTAAAGGCAACTTACTGTTGGACAGCTTCTTTTATTCCACCCACAGTCCTGATCAGCAAGCAAACACAGAGCGTACGTGAGGAAAGATTACAATCAGGTTGTATTCTTCATCATAGTTCTCATTGACACAGACATTTTCCTAATCAGCTACAAGTTTACGTGCAGATTGTAAGAATTAAATTCAGTAAGTCCTGACACTGTCAGTGGAGTGAGAACATAGAACAGTACAGCATAGTACGGGCCCTTCAGCCCTCAATGTTATGCCTTTTGTCCTACTCTAAGATCAGACTAACCTCCATACCCTTCATTGTACTAACTTCCATGTGCCTATCCAAGAGTCACTTAAATGGAGAAACCAAGTTAGGTTCAAAATGAGTCTTTTTCAGTCACTTCTTCTGGAGAGTCATACTGGATTGGAGGCGTTAATTTGGTTCCTTACTCCCCAGATTGCTGAGTTTCTCTAGCACTCCCTGTTTTCATATCAGATTGCTGTTAGTTCCAGATGAGGACTGCCAGAAAATCAAAGTGGAATTTTTCCACCTCAGGTTTAACTTGTGATAAACGTAACTAAAGGTCAGAGAGGGAAAGGTCAGTGCAGAACTATGGCCAAAACTACAAATGATAAAGATAGGATTTGGCAGGAGATTTAGAATCAAAAGTAAGTGATCAAATCAAGAGATTAAACAACTTAAAAACAACAAAATCGAGGCAGAGTTTATGTTGAATTATGTATATATTCAATCTCTGCTGACCTCCATTCTAACAGTTGTTTCTAAAATAAACCAAAGAACTGCAGATGCTGGAAAATCAGAAACAAAACCAGAAATTGCTGGAGGAACTCAGCAAGTCTGACAGAATCTATGGAGGGAAAACAGAGTTAATGCTTTGAGTCCAGTCACCCTTGATCCGAACTCCCAGAGTTCCGTTCTGAAGAAGGGTTAGTAGACTCTAAATGTTAACTTTGTTTTTCTCTCTCCACAGAAGCTGCCAGACCTGCTGAATCTTTGAAGCAGTTTTTGTCTTATTCATTTCATTTCAGATTTGCAGCACTCACAGTTTCTGTCTTGCCTGCATTGTTGGCCCCGAAATGTTCACACACTAAATCCTCCCATTTCTCTTCAATATCTTTCATGACAATTCACAAAGCTCACTCCCACAACACCAGGGTCTGGGGTAGTACCATCAATACTGGCTATGCAAGGTCCATCACAAAGGCCAACCTCCCATCTATAGAATCCATTTACCAGGCCCGCAGTCGAGGAAAGGCCGCCAGCATTCTCAAACATTATTCCCACCCTGGCAATGTTTTTCTACAACCTCGACCATCGGGGAGAAGGTACAGGAGTCTGAACACACGCAACAGCTGGTTTCAAAACAATCTCTACCCTACTGTTATTAGAATACTGAATGGACTCACAAACTCTTAACATTCGTCTGTACCTGTGTGTTTGTTTTTGCTGCTGTTTACCTATTATTTACTTATCTATGCTACTTAACTCTATGATCTGCCTGTATCGCTCGCAAGACAAAGTTTTCACTGTGCCTTGGTACACGTGACAATAAATTCAATTCAATTTCATTCCTGCAAATCTGCTCAGAAGAAAAATGTGCCAACACCAGTGTCCTTAACCAGGCCAACATCACCAGCATCAAAGCACTGATTACCCTTCATCAGCTACAGTGGGCTGAGCACGTCGTCCCCGTCACTGACCTATGTGGTGTGCTCTACTCTCAGCTTCGAAACGGCAGGCGAGCCCCAGGTGGACGGGAGGGAGTGCTTCTGAGATACCTGCAAGGCTTCACCTGCACATCCACCAATGTCAGTTATTGTATCCGTTACTCCTGATGCAGTCTCCTCTACACTGGGAGACTGGACGCCTCCTCACAGAGTGCTTTAGGGAACATCTCCGGACCAATCAACCCCACCGCCCTGTGGCCCAACATTTCAACTCCCCCTCCTGCTCTGCCGAGGACATGCAGGTCGTGGGCCACCTCCACCGCCGCTCCCTCACCACCCGCATCTGGAGGAAGAACAGCTCATCTTCCGCTTCAGAACACTACAACCCCAGGGCATCAATGTGGACTTCACCAGTTTCCTCATTTCCCCTCTCCCCACCTTATCCCAGTTCCAACCTTCCAGTTCAGCACCACCCTACCTGCTAATCTCCCTTCCCATCTATCTGCTCCACCCTCCCCTTTGACCTAACACCACCATCCCCACCTCCATTCACCCATTGTACTCTTTGCTACCTTCTCCCCAGCCTCACCGCCCCCCCCCCATTTATCTCTCCACCCTGGAGGCTCCCTGCCTCCATTCCTGATGAAGGGCTTTTGCCTGAAACATAGATTTTCCTGCTCCTCAGATGCTGCCTGCCCTGTTGTACTTTTCCAGCACCACTTTAATCCAAACCCTCACTGATAAAGTGCAGCATTCCCACAGACACCTGGGAATGGGAATCACTGGCCCAAAACAGTCCAAAATGGAGGAGGAGCATCTGGGAAGGCATTGAGACTTGCCGTCATGAAAAAGTGGAAGCCTGGCAAAAACAGCAAGAGGACTGTGCTGCCACACTAACATCCCACCCACCCCTTCCCATGACCAATACCTGTCCCAAGTGTAACAGAGCCTGCGGTAGCCATATCAGTCTGCACAGCCACCTACTGACCCACTCTGAGAGTCATCCTCATCTGTGAGGGACCCGCGTTGAAGGAATGAATCAGTTAATTGATTTTAATCTCATACCCCACAAGGATGTCTGGTCAGAGCCTAGAGTAAACAATCCCATTTCTCCTCCCCCTCACGTATCCATCAGTGCCTCCCTCACACCCCACTGTCTGATTTGGAGCCAGTGAGATTCAAGTTGGAGATATCTTATAGAATCATAGAGTCCTACAGCAGGGAGACAGGCCCTTTGACCCAAACTGGTCCATGCCGATCAAAATGTCCATCCACGCTAACTCCATTTCCCTGCACTTGGCCCATATCCTTCTAAACCTTTCTGATCTGTATATTTGTCCAAATGCCTTTTAAATGTTGTTAATGTACCCACCTCAACCACTTCTGCTGGCAGTTCATTCCATATGCGTACCACCCTCTGTGTAAAAATGTTGCCGTTCAGGTTCCATTTTATTCTTTCCTCTCTAACCTTAAACTGATGCCCTCGCGTCCTCGATTACCCGACCCTGAGAAAAGTTCTGAGTGCATTCACCCTGTCCTAACCTCTCATGGTCTTATACACTTCTATAAGATCCCCCCCTTAGTCTCCTACACTCTAAGGAAAAAGTCCTAGCTTGTCCAACAACTCCTTACAACTCAGACCCTTGAGTCCTGACAACATCCTTGTAAATTTCTTCTGCACTCTTTCCAGTTTAATGACATCCTTCCTATAACAAGGTGACCAACACTGAACACAATACTCCAAGTGCAACTGCAACATAACTTGCTGGAAAAGTGCAGCAGGTCAGGCAGCATCCAAGGAGCAGGAGAATCGACGTTTCAGGCATGAGCCCTTCTTCACTTTCAGAGAACTGTGCGCCTGAACCCCAAGGTGCCTCTGTTCCACTACACTCCTTAAGACCCTACCATGCACCATGAAACTCATACCTTGATTTGACTTTCCAAAATGCAACACCTCACACTTACTAATATTAAACTCCATTTGCCTTTTCTTGGCTCACATCTCCAGCTGATCAAGTCCTGCTGCAAATTCTGACAACCTTCCTCACCGTCCACAATACTGACTATTTTAGTGTCATCTGCAAACTTACTAATCATGCCTTGTACATTCTCATCCAAATCCTTGATATAGATAACAAACAGCCATGGGCCCAGCACTGACCCCTGAGGTACACCACTAGTCACAGGTCTCCAGTCCAACAAGCATCCTTCCACTATTCTCCTTTGCTTCCTACCATCAAGCCAATTTTGTATCCAATTTGCCACCTCCCCCTGGATTCCATGCGATCTAACCTTCCAGAGCAGCCTACCACGTGGAACCTTATCAAAGGCCTTCCTGAAATCTATATAGACCATGGTTATTGCCCAGCTCTCGTCAACCTTCCTGGTCATTTCATCAAAGAACTTGAACAAATTTGCGAGGCATGATCTGCCACACACAAAGCTATGCTGACTACTCATAATCAAACCCTGTCTTTCCAAATGCATGTATATCTCATCTCAGAATCTTCTCAAGTAACTTACCTATCTCAGATGTGAAGCTTACTGGTCTATAGTTCCCAGGTTTTTCTTTGCAGCCCTTCCTGAATAAGAGCACAACATTCGTTACCCTCCAGTCTTCCGAGACCTCACCCGAGACGCAAAAATATCAGCCAGGGCCCCCGCAATTTCTTCTCTAGAGTCTTGCAGTGTTCTCGGATATAGCTGGTCAGAATCAGGAGATTCCTTCACCGTCATACATTCTGATATGTACCACACCTCCTGTACTGGGATAGGGACTGTCCCTAAGATATCAGCACTAACTTCCCCAAGTTTCCAAGTCTTCATGTCTTTCTCCACGGTAAACACAGGAGAAATATTCGTTGAGAATCTTGCCCATCTCCTGCAGTTCTACACATGCATGTCCACTATGGTCCTTATATTCTCTCTCTAGTTATTCTTTTTCCTTTAATATACGTAAAGCACCTCTTTGGATTCATCCTAATTATCTCAGCCAAGGCTATCGCTTCCCTCCTTTTTGCCCTCCTGACTTCCTTCTTCAGTAAACCCCTGTATACCTCCAGTGATTCCCTTGATCCCAGCTCCTGTACCTGAGCCACACGTCCTTCTTTTGTCTAGTCAAAGCCTCAATATCTCTTGTCATCCAGGGTTCCCAATCCTGCCAACCTTACCCTTCACCCTCACAGGAACATATAGACCTTGAACTCGACTTATTTCACTTTTAAAGGCCTCCCACTGGCCAGAAGTCCCTTTGCCTACAAACAAACTACTCCTGTCAATTACTCCAATCTTCTGTGGAGTGTATTTGGACCAATGTCACTGTCTCCAAACTCCCACATGCAGCAGGCTTTTATGCTGCATCTTAGTTTGGATCATTTATCTTTTTCCATCAGGACTGAAGAAGGGTTACACCCAAAAAGTTGACTTCTCCACCTCCTGAAGCTGCCTGGCTCGCTGTGTTCTTCCAGCCTCCTGCCTGCCTACTTTGGATTCCAGCATCTGCAGTTCTCTCGTCTCTCACAGCACCAGGGACCTGGGTTTGATTCTATCTTCGGATCACTGTCTGTGTGGAGTTTTCACGTTCTCCCCTGTCTGTGCGGGTTTTGATTTTATTTCGTAGATTATTTACACTGCACGTTCTTCATTATAGCTCTGTGTGACCAGATTATAGATGAAAAGTTAGAGCTGTTATAGACCAGATTAAGCCCCCCCAACTCCTCAAGTGACAGAACTCTGGAAGTCTTCATCAATGCTCTTCTCTCCATCATTAGGCAAGGTGTCCAGATATTTGTTAATGATTCTGGAATGTTCAACACCATTCATATACAGAAAGAGTTCATGCCCACATGCAGCAAGTACCGGAAATGAACAATTATCAACTTGTGTTTACAAGTGGAAATTAGCACCGCACAAATGTCAAGCAAAGACTATCTCCAACAAGACAGAATCTATAAATCACCCCTTTATGTTCAATGGCATTACCATCACTGAATTGCTTCTGATCAATACCGTGAAAACCGATCGGAAACTGAACTGAACCAGCAGTATAACCACAGTGGCCGTAACAGCAGGTAAGAGGCTAGGAATTGTGCAGCAAATAACCCACCCCCTAACTCCTTGAAGCCTGTCCACCATCTACAAGACACAAGTTAGGACTGTGTTAGATTAATCCCACTTGCCTGGATGAGTGCTGCTCTTACAACACTCTAGAAAATTTTCACCATCAGAGACAAAGATAGCCACTTTTGATTGTTATCACAGATACCACCTTTAACAGTCACTCACTTCACAACTGACGCACAGTCGCAGCAGCGTGTACCATCAACAAGATGTGTTTTCCCACTCACTGAGGATCCTTGGACAGCACCTTCCAAATCCACAAACACTCCTGCCCAGAAGGACAAGGACAACAGTGGCACTGGAATGTCAACACTTGGAAGCCATATTCTATCAGGAATTGGATTCTTTCAGTGGATCTGAGTCAGAAATGCGGAGCTCTCTCCATAACAACCTATGGACTGCAGTGGTGCAAGATGGCAGCTAAACCATCAGATTCCCAAGGACAATTACAGAGAAACGACAGATGCTGGTCTTACCATTGATGCTCAAATCCTGTGGTTGAATGAAATGAAGGACAGATCCATGGTTCAGCTGAGCTCAGTCACCTTGCCACATAACACTGAGTGAACTTAATCACTTGTCATCATATGTCACCAACCTGATTTACACATGACCTCAATGGGAAAGTGACTCAGTTCAAGTGGGCAGTGGGAGACCCCATCGTTAAATGCCATTTTCCATCTAGTTTCACCCCATTCTTAATCAGAAATTATAACTAGCATCTTCTGAGACTGCAGAGTTCAGATCTAAACTGGGTACAGTACCCACTAGCAAATAGCAAGGCCCACCCCAGGCCAATTCTTCCAATTCTCACAATGAACAGTGAAATTCCTGAATTAGGTTTTGACCTGTTTTACTTTGAGATATAGACACTGGACCCCATGGAATAATATGGAGTCTATATTAAAACATAAAACCTGTTGGATTCTAACAAGTAAAATTAAATAAAGTCATGCTCTCTCAAAAGAGAGAAAGAGAAAGAGAGAAAGAAATGTCTGGCAGTGAGTTTAACCTGAGGGTCACTTCAGGTGATGTTAAGAAAGAGAATCCTTCATCCTCAGGAGAATCCTCAGTGGGTATCAGAATTGAACCCATGCTGTGTATTACAAGCTGTCCATCAAGCCAACTGACCTCCAAATGCTAATCTGTAGAGTGAGCTAGAAAGCCACCGCACTGAATGTAAATCGGTCTTGATGCTCCACTGACTTTCAGTCAAGCTCCTCAGTTTGATGTTGACAGTCTGTGATTCTTGGTTATCGCTTGATTAATTCCCTCCCATCATGTTCACACTCCTCCAGCATTCAAACCAAACTTTCCAAGACTGTAGTTTCTGCAAGCTTGGAAATACCTCCCGCTAGCTCCGAGTTAACGTTCTGCACGCGTACAGGCAAACAGCTGGCTTGAGTAATGTGACAAGACTGCAATAACACTTGAAGCTTAACAAATAATCTTCATCCCACTGTTTGGTTAGAGCCCTGTTATCCAGTCCAGCTGCCAATTAATGTCAGCAAGTTCAAAATCCTAACCAAGGAGCTCAGCATTCAGGAACTCATTGGTCAAGAAGTGCCTGGAACAAGGCTATAACTAAACATCCTCATAGATTTCTCTTGTTGAGGTTTCTACATAAGTGATGACATGACAACACAACTTACATTTATATAGAACGTTTAATAACAATAACGGATAATAAAGTTAATGTTTCAACTTCGATATGACTCTTCTTCAGAAAGATTTGTAGAAGTATTTGTGGCAATGGATTGCGAGATGGGGTTGGAGAAGGAATGTCCTTCAAACTATTGCATATAATTAACTCTAATACTTTTGTGATGCCTTCAACACAGTCACCATAATATTCACTGAAACATTTTGTCAAGAAAGTAATGGGGCTGTGACAGGAATAGGAATTTGTAATCCATTTTCTGGGATGAAGGGACTAGGATTTTTAAAGATTGACTCACAGGATGTGGGCATCGCTGGTTAGACTGGCATTTATTGCCCATCCTCAATTGCCCAGTTTTGATTCAACCACATTGCTGTGGGTCTGGAGTCACATTTAGGCCAGACCAGGTAAGGATGGCAGTTTCCTTCTCTCAAGGATATTAGTGAACCAGATGAAGTTTTCTGCCAATCACAACAGTTTCATGGTCATCATTAGACTCTTAATTCCAGATTTTTATTGAATACAAATTCCACCATCTGCCTTGACAAGATTTGAACCCAGGTCCCCATAACATTATCTGGGTCTCGGGATTAATATCCTATTGGTAATAGCATTAAGCTAATGCCTGCAGGTGGCGTCAGAGAGCATGGCTTCAAAATCCCAAGTGTCATGATGTGGGAAGGGAATAATTGGAGGGCTTTTGAGAATTTGAGAATTTGTGTGGGAGAGCGGCAAAGTCTCTTTCTGAAGCAAATGGTGTGGATTGTGATAAGGGAGGGCAGATTAAAGGGAAAGAAGATTCATTAATATTGCATGAGTGTACTCCATCCACACCAAGGTTAGTATGGTCCATGGGTAAGTCTAGTAAATTCCACCCATAAACTTCTTCAAAGATTTTCCTCATGATGCATTATCCACGTTCAAGACCAATATAAAGTAATTATTTAGAAAGTTTTCCATTTCCTTACTCTCAATCACCAATATCATGATATGGGGAGCCTAAATTTCTTCACTACCTTCTTTCTTTTAATGTCTTTTCAGATGTCTCTGCCATGATATTCTTCTGTCATTACCATCCAACCATCCACTTATCCACCCATCCACGCATCCATTTATCCATCCATCCACCCATGCACCCATCAACCTAAGATAATCTACTGAGAATGGGCGAGATTCATGTGGTGATTGTTGTTGATAGTTGAACTGACTAAGCCATGAGAGGTAGGTTCATCTCCAGCATCACGTAGATGGTCATCAACTATTGTACCGAACTTCTGCCTGCTGCCAACCTACTGTAATTACTGGTTGTCATGGAAATGTGTGCCAGCCAATGGGTGACACCACCATTTCCCTCCATCACCAGTTCCCAGATGTGGGATCAAGTTTCTAAATCAGACATTATCAGGAACTTGCCCAAACTCCATCCTAAGACACCAACGTCTCCTCCAGCTCAATGATATCAGCTTACCTGGGCGTTGTGCCTTTGGGATGACTGACGTGTTAGTGGATTTGCCTGTATGTGTGATGTTGATAATGTGCCACAGCCAGCAGCATCTCCCTCACAGATATTACTCCAAGCCCCTTTTTGTAGCTATTGTTAATTTCTTTGCACTCTTCAGTTGTTGACATCATTCGTAGCCTGTGGTACCTTCCTTCCATTTTGGAGTTAGAATTGTAAAGTCAATATGATGCAAAAGGTGTCCATTTAGCCCATCAAGACCATTCCAATTTTCCTGCAAAACAATCCAGTCTGTCCCATCTCCTGGTTTGACCCCTGTAGTTCACTAAGTCCTTTCCCATCAAGTGCCCATTCAGTTTCTTTTTGCAATCACTGAGCAGCATTCTGGTGAGTAAGAAGCCCCAAGTTATTTCTACTCAATATACGAAAACATTTTTCCTCATCTTACCCTGCATTACTTGCCTTAAATCTGTTCCCCTGTACTTCGACTATCACCTAACATGCACAGTTTGCTCTCGACAACAGTATTGAAACCAATCATTAACTTGTGCATTTCTATCAAATCTCCTCTCAATCTCCTGTACTCTGAGGCAAACAATGCCAACCCAACTCACTCTGACCTTGTAACTGAAACCCCCATCTAAGAAATAATTTCGGTAAATCTCCTCTGCACCTTCTCAGGGACTCTCACATCCTTCTGAAAGTGAGGTGGCCAAAATTGAACGTAGTAGAGTTGGAGCCTAACCAGAGCTTATCTTCAGTTCGTTTGAACTCATTGTCTGCATTTATATTTGTAGAAGCTCTATCTTTTAGTTTTATTTTGTCCCATCTTCTGTTTGAGATTGTTAGGTTATACAAACCGAGCTGTTTTGGGTTATGTACAGATCTTGCATTGCATCATCTCCCACATGTCCATGGTCTTTGTTTCCTTACTTGCCCAACATAATTCTCTTTGGCTTTCCAGCTTAAAATCTTCATCATTTAATCTCTCCTACCCTCCACCGTATCACAGGCCGTCCCTTTTGTTCTTGTTTCAGCCCCACACCCCCTTTCTATGGCTTAATTCAGAAGGGGAAAATAGAATATGAAAGTAAGTTTGCAGAAAACATCAAAACTGACTGCAAAAGCTCTATAGAAATGTGAAGAGAAATGTAGGCCCCTTACAGTTAGAATCAGGTGAATTCATAATGGACAACAAAGAGATGGTGGACCAGTTAAACAAATACCTTGGATTTATCTTCACCAACGAGGACAAAAATAATCCTCTGGAATGCTAGGGGACAGAAGGCCAAGCATGAAGGAGGTACTGAAGGAAATCCTTATTAGTCAGAAAATGGTATTGGGGAAATTGATGGGATTAAAACCTGGTAAGTCTCCAGAGCCTGATACTCAACATCCCAGAGTACATAAGCAAGTGACCCTTGAAATAAAGGATAATTTGGTGATCATTTTCCAACATTCTATAGACTCTGGAAGAGTTCCAATGAACTGGAGGATAACTAATGGAACCCCACTTCTTAAAAAAGAAGGGAGAGAGAAAATGGGGAATTATAGGCCAATTAGCCTCACATCGGTGGTGGGGAAAATACTGGAATAAATTATTAAGGATGTAATAACTGAGCATTTGGAAAGAGCTGACATAATCAATCCTAGTCAGCATGGATTCACTAAAGGGAAATCATGTTTGATACATCTTCTGCAATTTTTTGAGAATGTGACCAGTAGAGTGCACAAGGGCGAATCAGTAGATGATGTGTATCAGGCCAAGTTTCCACGGAAGAGATTAGCACAGAAACTGTGCTATCCCTGTGGATAGGGGTAATGTATTGATGTGGATGGGGGTAATGTATTGATGTGGATAGGGGTAATGTATTGATGTGGATGGGGGTAATGTATTGATGTGGATGGAGATAATGTATTGACGTGGATAGGGGTAATGTATTGACACAGATAGAGGTAATGTATTGACACAGATAGGGGTAAGTATTTGTGTTGACACAGATAGGGGTAATGTATTGATACAGATAGGGGTAATGTATTGATGTGGATGGGGGTAATGTATTGATGTGGATGGGGGTAATGTATTGATGTGGATGGAGATAATGTATTGACGTGGATAGGGGTAATGTATTGACACAGATAGAGGTAATGTATTGACACAGATAGGGGTAATGTATTGATGTGGATGGAGATAATGTATTGATGTGGATAGAGAACTGGTTGAGAGACAGGGAGCAAAGATTTGGAATAAATGGATCCTTTTCAGAGTGCCAGGTAGTGATGAGTGGGGTAACACAGTGTTCAATGTGGGGCCCCCCAGCTGTTCACAATATACATTTGGACAAAGGAACCGAATGCAATACCTCAATTTGCAATGACACTGAGCTGGGCGGCATGTGTGCTGTCAGGAGGATGCTAGGAGGCTGCAGGGGACTTGGATTGGCTGGCTGAGTGGGCAAATACTTGGTAAATGCAATATAGTGGGAACAAATGTGAGGTTATCCACTTTGGTGGTAAAACCAAGAAGCAGACTATTATTTGAATGGTAGCAGTTTAGGAAAAGGTGAGGTGTAATGTGACTTGGGTGTCATGGTGGAACGGTTGCTGAAGGTCAGTGTACAAGTGCAGCGGACAGTCAGGAAAGCTAATGGCGCGATGGTCTTCATAGGAAGACGATTGGAGTATGGGAGTAAGGGTGTCTTGCTGCAGTTATACAGGGCCTTGGTGAGGCCACATCTTGAGTATTGTGTACAGTTTTGACCTCCTAGTCTGTGGAACATAAGAACATAAGAACCAGGAGCAGGAGTAGGCCATCTGGCCCTTCACACCTGCTTCACCATTCAATAAGATCATAGCTGATCTTTTCATGGACTCAGTTCATTTACCTGCCCACTCACTCTTAATTGTTTTACTGTTCAAAAATCTATCTATCTTTGTCTTAAAAAGCATTCAGTGAGGTAGCCCCAACTGTTTCACTGGGCAGGGAATTCCACAGATTCACAACCCTTTGGGTGAAGAAATTCCTCCTCAACTCAATCCTAAATCTGTTTCCCTTTATTTTGAGGCTGTGCCCCCGAGTGCTAGTTTCAGCCACCAGTGGAAACAACCTCCCTGCTTTTATATGTTTCTATAAGATTTCCCTTCATTTTTCCAAATTCTCATGGATATAGTCCCAGTCTACTCAATCTCTCCTCATAAGGCAACCTTCTCAACTCCAGAATTAACCCAGTGAAATGTCTCTGCACATCCTCCAGTGCCAGTTTTCAAGAAGGGAGACTAAAACTGTACATAGTACTCCAGATGTGGCCTCACCAGCACCCTTTACAGCTGCAGCATAACCATCCCTGTTTATAAAGAACATTCTTGCTATTGAGACAGTGCAGTGAAGGTTCACCAGACTCATTCCCGGGATGGCAAGACTGATATGCGAAGAAAGATTGGATCGACTGGACTTATACTCACTGGAAGTTAGAAAGATGAGGGGAGATCTCATAGAAACTTAGAAAATCCTGATGGGACTGGACAGGCTAGATGCAGGAGGAATGTTCCCAATGCTGGGCAAGTCCAGAACTAGGGGTCACTGTCTAAGAAGAAGGAATAAGCCATTGAGGACTGAGATAAGGAAGAATTTCTTTACTCAGAGATTTGTGAACCTGTGGAATTCTGTCCCACGGGAAGCTGTTGGGGCCATTCATTAGGTATATTCAAGAGGGAGCTGGACATGGATTAAGCAGTATGGAGAGAAAGCGGGAGTGGGATACTGAGATTGCATGATCAGCCATGATCAGATTGATGGTAGCCATAATGTGGAGGTTCTGGTGTTTGACTGGAGTGGACAAAGTTAAAAATCACACAACACCGGGTTATGGTCTAACGGGTTTATTTGGAAGCAGAAGCTTTTAAAGCATGGCTGTTTTGTCAGATAGCTAGTGAGGCAGGATCATAGGACACCGAACTTATGGTAAAAGAGCAAAGTTTCATACAACTGATGCAATGTATTGGACAAACCTAAATTGCTGTTAAATCTTTAGTCACTTAGAATGGGTTGCAGGTTTTGATTTATTAATATGTAAATCCTAGAACTTCTTTCAAGTCACATTCCTGAGATAACTTAAGGTTTTATGAAAAAAAGTGACATCTCAGCTCAGACAATGCAATAAAGGTGTAAGGTTAGAGTCTGTCTGCATTCCAATCTCGAGAAAGACTGACTCTGTCTCCAAAGTAGGAATTTATAAAATGTCACATGGACTCACTGCCTACAGATTGTGTGTTTTCTGAACAAAGTAGAATGTATCTACAAATAAAGCTGTAAATGCAAATTCACCCATAGAGTTATATAAGTGTGTGCGTGTGTGAGGAAGAGAGAGAGTGAGAGAGTGTGTGTGTGTACGTGTGAGATTGTGTGTGTGCACGAGTGGGCAGAGTATATGCCTGTGAGAGGGGAGTGTGCGTGTGGTGTGTCTGAGAGTGTGTATTCTGAGATTTACATATTAATAAATCAAAACCTGCATCCCCATTCTAAGTGACTAAAGACTTAACAGCAATGTAGGTTTATTCAATACATTGCATCAGTTGTATGACACTTTGACGTTTTACTATAAATTCAGTGTCCTACGATCCTGACCTACTAGTTACCTGACGAAGGAGTAGTGCTCTGAAAGCTTGTGCTTTCAAATAAATAAACCTGTTGGACTATAACCTGGTGTCATGTGATTTTTAACTATGATCACATTGAAGGGGGGTGCAGGCTTGAAGGACTACTCTTGCACCTACTTTCTATGTTTCCATGTTCCTATTAGAAATCTATTTAAAAAAAGATAGGACTTACCCCAGTTCTGACTAAAAGTTGCAGCTCTGAAACATTGACCCTGTTCCCCTGTCCACAAAAGCTGCAAGATCTGCTGAATATTTCCAGAATGTTGTGTTTTTGTTCTGTTTCCCAGCATTCAAACTCTGTGCCTTTAATTGTGAGGCTGGGTCTTTTCCACCGTTTGACAATAACTGCCCCCAGCCACCAGAGGGCAGTTCCACCCCACACAATGCTTGCTTGGGTAAAGATTGGTCTCCAGTTTAATCCCAGCGCCAGCAATGGCACTGTGACTTTAATGATAGTTTACTGTGAGGACTGGTGCAGCCCAGATTACAGTGTGACCTTTAAAAATATAAGTCTTCTCTAACCTGCCAAACTATTAATGTCAGAATTGAAATATTCACAGGTTTACAGCATTAAAAGTATGATTTCAACAGTGGATGCTTGTATTTGCAAAATTTGCATTTGATTATTATGTGAAGATTTTTAGGGGAGCTAAATTATATCTAATTTAAGTAGTAACATTACAGAGTACTTCTAAGTGCTTAAATGAGTTTCATTTTTGTACACAATACTGCTTAATCGGTTTACTTTGAATTGGCAATTAAATGATGTCTCAGTTAATGGAGCCCCACTGGGAAATTCAATTTACTTTCTATCACTACAGACCAGGTGAAGGCAAATACAGGCTGTCTGAGCATGCTCTCTCTACCCGTTCTGCCTCGACGCATTGTTTGTTCACACATTCTGTCTCTGCTCTCTCTATCTCTTGTACACTCTGCCTCTGTGTACTACGTCTCTACTCTCTCTCTTTACTTTCACTATCTCTGTCTCTACTCTCTCTCTCTGTCCCTGTCTCCGTGCTCTTTGTCTCTCTCTCTCTCAGACTCTGCACTCACTCTGTCCGTTTCTCTCTCTGTCTCTTTGTTTCTGTTCTCTGTCTTTCTTTGTGTCTCTGCTCTCTCTATCTTTGCACTCTCTCTGTCTCTCTCTTTCAGTTTCTGCACTCTCTCTCTGCTCTCTGTCTCTATCTCTACACTGTCCCTCTCTGTATCTACACTCTCTGTTTATCTCTGTGTCTTTGTCTCTGTTCTCTCTGCATCTCTGCTCTCTCTGTCTGGCTCTTTGTGTCTCTTCCTGACCTCTCCACTCCCACCCTCTCTCCGGCCTATCACCCTCACCTTAACCTCCTTCCACCTATCACATTTCCAACGCCCCTCCCCCAAGTCCCTCCTC
>NC_057736.1:45823253-45824504 GCF_004010195.1 Chiloscyllium plagiosum | reverse complement strand
CAGACAACCCTACCGGATCCTCAACCAGGACCTTCATCTCCTTTTTAAATGTTCTGACCTCCCCACTGGTGAAGGGGGCACTTAAAAATCCAATCTCTTTGTCCCCTATTGGTACCTCCCGAAGGGGATAAGTCTTTACGTTCTTCCCTTTTTTTTGTTTTTGTTTATCCCCCTTAGGCTTTGGTTTAGATCCTCCGGAGACCTCCTCTACATCTACTTTATCTTCCCTTTCTTTTGTTGAGGATTGAGGGTCGGGAACAACAACATCCCCGTCCACCGCCCCTTCGTCCTCCTCTTGTGGGTCATCCGTTCCCTGTCTGTCTGTCTCTCCTCCTCCCCCATTTTCACCTAATCTGATTTTATTGTATGGGGGGGTGGCAAACAGCCAAGAGGATCCCAGGGACTGGGTGGGGCAGAGGGGGAATCCTTTGTCTTTACTACCATCATTCCCAAACTGCCCTTCCAACAGGGCGCATAGTCGGCCTCTTCTTGACTAAAAGATTGTTTTTTATTCACATACAAATCTAAATACTGACAGACCCAATCCTTGTCCGAACCTTACTTTGGCCAGAAGACAGCTGGGCGAAGGACTGGTTCTTTGGTCCATAATAAACAACAATATTTAATCATTTTCTTTTTATCTTTTGCCCTTGTACAAGTGTTACTTGTCCATTCCCACAACATCCTCCCCAATGGACTTTCAGGAGGAATGTTACCAGGGACTTTTTCTTCCTTTACTCCGTGACAGTTCAACTTACTTTGCCTACTCCCCATTTCTCAGGGCCCTCGCCAATCCCTCAGCAATTAAATACCCCTTTTCCCGGACACCAAGGCAATACTTAAAAGTCAGTTTTCTTACCTTGGTCTGTGCACAGAGTTGCCTGGCCCCTTTTCACCGTATTTTCTATCGACCTCCTTTCACTGTCTGATTCAGATGTCTCTCTTGTGGGATTTGTACCAGTCGCCCAAGGGAGCGGACCAAACCAGGACACGAGACCGTTCCTCAATTGGGAACGGGACGCGTCTTCCCAGTGTCCAGGGCCAGCCATCTCACCAGCAATGGAAGAATATCCAGGACGAGCCCCCAGTTGTGAGAAACGAAGCTCATTCATTTCAATAATTTCAGTCCGAGACAAGATCAGTGTGTTTATTATACGCTTGCAAGCGTGGTACCTGGAATAAGGCACGCAGAGTTTAGCAAGTACCTATCTTATATAGGATTCACTACTCCAAACCCGGGGCCCATTACTA
>NC_057736.1:45812846-45822753 GCF_004010195.1 Chiloscyllium plagiosum | reverse complement strand
TGAGATGACGAGATATTTCTTCACTTAGAGGATGGTGAGTCATTGGAATTCTTTACCCCAGAGGGTTGTGGAAGCTCAGTCATTGAGACTGAAAGCGATATATTTCCCGAGATAAGTGACATCAAGGCACACAGCGATAACACAGGGAAGTGGTGTTGGGGCAGATGCTCAACATGATCTAATGAAATGGTGGAGTAGGCTTGATGGGATGAAGAGCTCATTCCGACATTCCTAGGTTGCTATGTTCCTCTGGTGTTGTGTCCAATGTTGTGTGTTCGGGGCGGTAAGTAAATGACTCACAGCAAGTTCCCACAAACAGCAACTGAGACAAATTTCCCTGCTTGTGTACAGAAAGACAGGCAATGATGAACAGATAATGAATCTCTGTTCTTTGTGTGTTGTGATGTAATGCACTCGATTGAGCCCTGTGTGAAACTACGGGAGAAGCAGGAAAAAGTAGCCCAATACTTGGACTGATTTGGGCTGGAGGAAAGTTTGGTCAATCCCACTTCACAGGTGATTATGTTCAGTGCTGGAGCTGACTCAGGCCCTGAATTTAATTCAGTGCTCACTCTTTTATAAGAGTGGATCTCCACCCCAACCAGAAACATACCCAGGTTCTACCTGATCCAGCTGTCAGTCTATAAGCAGACCCCATTCTCTGAGGAAATACTCAAATCTGGATTTGGCCTCACAGAATTTAAAAATGTGACCCTGACACCCTCCCGTAGCTATTTACTTGTAATATTGAAGAGTTAACTCAAACACAATAATCTATTCCCCCTCCACAACTTCCAAATCTGAGTCACATCATCCAATAAAGCCACTGGTATCCACACCATCCTCTCTGCAGCCCATCCCTGCTCCCCCCCCCCCCAAACCAGGGGGAGAATTAAAGCATTCTTTTGAACTGGGAGTTAGTCTTGTAGCTGGACTCGGTTCCCTTTTCCGAAGCCTTAATATCGACAAGCATCATTTAGTTAGTCTCTGGAATGCTTAACATCCACATGAGAGAGTAGATTTAACACGGCATCCAAAAGTCATCTGGAAGGGTCAGTGCAGTGATTGTAACACAATACAGGGCATGAGAAACCTACAACCGTCTGACTCACAGGGAGGAGAGCTGCTGCCCGGGTCAAGTGCAACTTCTTACATGTAGGAGGGCACCTCAGACTCATAATCGTTCAGCTCCTGGTGAGGCTGTTGCTATGTGAGCAGGCTGCAATACACTCTGTGATCATTATTAAAGCAAGTCTGATTGCAGAGGAAAACATAAGTGTATGTTATTTATCAAGACATGGGGCTTACGGATTTGTTCTTCTGTCTGTGTTTGCAGTGTGACAGAGAGATGGAGCAGGCCAGACACCGCTGTAACAAGTGCTTTGTCAAATTGGAGCCAGATTCCCACTTTCCTTGTTCAGGTTGGGATCTGTCTGGCTGGCCACTCAATGGACCTGGAATCTCAACGTGAATCCACATGAATGTCCTCCTGCATGCTGCCCTGTGTGACGATACAGCACTGACCTTGACCATCTGAGGTTAGTAATGACTCAGATACCTGGGTACAAAATTCCCAGCTTCAACTCCCAAGGAACCTGCACTCCTCTATGAGTGGTCTCTCATACTCCCACAGAACCGTAGGATCTCTCCTCTGGCCCATCTCTGACACTTTTTGCTCACTTTTTCATCACTTAAATTGCTGATGTATTATTTAATAAAGTCTCCCTACAAGATGGACATTCTGCCTTTAAGAAGAGTGATGTAAATATACCATGCCTTTAAGAGAGTTCACCTTTAAGAAGGCCATGTGCAATGTGTATACAATGTTGTGACTCTGTCTGACTGTCAATCTTCTGTGTGTTTGCAAGCTCCACTTACAGGAACCAGCAGTTTCGCTGTATTGCGTGCTTCATTACTGATGATGTGTTTTGCTGTTTTTTTTTCATAAATTAACTCATGGTGTTAATTGGTCCCTGATGACTGATTGACTATTAGACCATTATCATTCATATGATAAAGAGGAGATTGTCTGCACCATGTCATATATAAACCAAGCTGCAGCTACTCTGCTGTAGCTATCATTCAAGGGAGTCACCATCAGCCACAGATTTTGTTCAAACACATGAGGTGGATGCTGTTCACCTTGAACTGAACAAGGAAAATTGTGACCCCCACACCCATCAGAGACACCTGGATATTTTGTCCTTTGAAATGGATGTCCTGCTCCCTTGGCCTGATGCTCAGCACCTTACTGACCACCAACCTCCCTTCCTGGTGTCTATATTAGCTGAGATTGGGAATGATTCTTTCTTCTCTGTTGTTGTTGCGTCTCTCTTTAATCTAACATTACCAACCTCTTCCTCAGATCCATCCTTATGAACTACTGCCTTTCTCCAATCTCCCATCCTTCTCCAACATCCCAGAATATCTCATGATTGCCCCCCAATATTTGAGTCCCATCAATCAGTTTCAGTGTTTGCAATAAAACCCCACCATTAATCACCTTCTTGATGAACTCCCCTGTTCCAGTGCTCACAGGAAGCTTTCCTTCCTACCCTCTCTTTACCAGTCAGACAAGCAGGAGGCTGGAAGAACACATTAAGCCAGGCAGCATCAGGAGGTGGAGGAGTCGACATTTTGGGTGTAACCTTTCTTCAGGACTGGGAGTGGGTCTTTACCAGTCTGCAGCCTTTAACACGTCCAGCCACCCCACCCGCCTCTGAAGGTCCAAGCCCATTTTTTACTGGGACGCAATTGCTCTTCCCCAGCTCCCTTCGTGAACTGCGCATGGATAGGAGACAATGCTGCAATGACTTCTCTACTCAGCCTGACAGAGTTAGCTCTGCTGCTCTTTCAAGAAACCCTATCCCTTTCCTATTTCTCATCTACACTCTGCTTCTCGATGATAAAATCACAATGTCAAGTTCCTCAAGCACATGAGTGTATCCCAGGTTTACAGCACCACGCCCTTCCTGGGATCTCCAATGCCTGCGTCATCAGATTCCTTGTCAACATCCAGGTCTATTAAGGTACAATGCTTTAAACTAAATACAGCAAAGATTGAAACCATTGTCTCTCACCTTGCCCCCTGACAAACTCCTTCTCCTAACCCACTGAGTCCTTTCAGCTGTTGCTTCAGACTGAATCAGATTTCTCATGGCCTTGGTGCCCTGTTTGATCCTGAAGCCAATCTCAATCAGGAGAAGCTGAGCGTCGGTCACCAGCCTGTGGGTGGTACTTTGCCAGTTTGCCTTCACAGAACAAGATGGAAGGGAACTTGAAAATGAACTGAAAGAGCAGGTTATGAGGTAGATGGCACCCTGTAGGACTCAGTATGATCCCTACATCCTGGGGCAGCTCAATATTTAATCAACATCTAGCACAGGGAGACAGTGCGCATCGCTGAGCATCTGCTGGAATCAGCCCGACGGGATCAAAGAAATGAGCTCAGAAAGTTCGGAGAGCTGGGAATTGAAGGTAATTTTCTCAGGGAAACTGGGGCACTCATTTCATTATAATGTAGCCTCCAGAGTTTGACAGATTAATTAACAAATGGATTATTGAACAGAACTGTCGGTGCACAATAAAACCTCAGTCAGTGTTGTTCAATATAGAACAAAGTACATCAAACAGGATAACACAGGAAGGGGTCCTTCAGCATGACACCAAATTAAACTAATCTCTTCTGCCCTTGGTACATATCCCTCCATTCCTTGCATGTTCATGTGTTTATCTAAAAGTATTTTGAAAGTCCCTATCGTATCTGCTTCCACCACCACCCCAGGCAGTGCATTCAGACCCCTATCATTCTCAATGTATCCCACTCACCTTAAATGCATGCCCCCTAGTTATGGACATTTCAACTCTGGGAAAATGATTCTGACTGTCAACCCTATCTATGCATCTCATCATTTTATAGATTTCTATCAAGTCTCCCCTCAGCCTCTGCTGCTCCAGAGAAAACAACCTGCATTTTTTTAGCCTCTCCTTAAAGCTCATATGCTCTAATCCAGGCAACATCTTTTGCACCCCCTTTCAAAGCCTCCACATCCTTCCTGTAATGCGGCAACCAGAATTGAATGCAATACTCTAAGTGTAGCCTAATCAAAACCTTATAAAGCAACAACATGATATCCTGACTCTTGTACTCAATTGTTGAGAGTGTGATGCTGGAAAAGCACAGCTGGTCAGGCAGCATCCGGGGAACAAGAGAATCAACATTTTGGGCATAAGCTCTTCATGATTCCTGAGGAAGGGCTTATGCCTGAAACATCGATTCTCTTGCTCCTCAGATGCTGCCTGACCTGCTGTGCTTTTCCAGCACCACACTCTTGACTCTGATCTCCAACATCTGCAGTCCTCACTTTCTTTCCTCTTGTACTCAATTCCCCAACCAATAAATGTTAGCATGCCAAATGACTTCTTTACCACCCTATCAAATTGCATGGCTAATTTCAGGGATTTAAGGACTTGAAGTCTAAGATCCCTCTGTATATCAATGTTGTTCACTGATATTAACTGTATATTTTCCTTAACATTTGATCTCCCAAAGTGCAGCACCTCATACTTACCCAGATTAAACACCATTTCTCCGCCCATGTCTGCAACTGATCTATATGTCACTATGTCCTTTTACAGTCTTCAACACTAGCCATAACTCCACTGAGCTTTAAATCATTCACAAACTTACTAACACACACATCTACATTTTCATTCAAGTCATTTATATATGTCACAAATAGCAGAGATCCCAATAAGGATCCCTGCAGAACACTACTAGTCACAGATCTCCAGCGTGAAAAACACCATTTCATCATCTATAGGCAAACCAATTCTGAACCCACGCGGCCACGTTCCTGTGAATCCCAGTCTTCTTAATCTTCTGGAGGAGCCTACTGTGAGGGATCTTGTTGAAAACCTTATTAAAGTCCAGGTAGACAACATCCACTGCTCTTCCCTCATCAATCCACTTAACCACCTCCTCGAAAAATGCGATTAAGACTTGACCTGCCCCACACAAAGTTACGTTGACGGCCCCCAATTAGGCCATGCTTTTCCAAATGTGTGTAAACCTAAGAATTCTCTCTAATAGCTTCCCAATCACTGATGTGAGACTCACCAGTATATAGTTTCCTAGAATATCTCTATTTCCCTCCTTAAACAGAGGAAAAACATTAGCTACTCACCAGTCCTCCGGGACCTCTCCAGTGGTTCACGAGGATGCAAAGATGTTGCTCAATGTCTCAGCAATCTCCTCTCTTGCCTCTCTCAATAACCTGGTGTAGATACATCAGGCCCTGGGGAATTATCCACCTCTCTGTTCTTCAAGAGACCCAACATCACGTCTTTCTTGATCTCATAATGCCCTGTTATATTAACATGCTCCACACTAATCTCACTATCCTCCATATCCTTCTCCTGGGTGAATACTGACACAAAGTACTCATTTAGGATCTCACCCACATCCTCTGCCTCCAAGCAGAAGTTCCCTCCTTTATCCTTGAGTAGTTCTACTTTCTCCCTAGTTATCCTCTTTTTTTAATGTTTGTATAGAATGCCTTGGACTCTTTTTAACCCTACTTGCCAATATTATTTCATGGCCCCTTCTTGCTCTCTAAATTCTCTATGTGAGTTCTTTCTTGCTTACTTTATATTCTTCATGCACCCTGTCTGAGTTTAGCTTCCTAAACTTTATGTACGCTTCATTTTTCCTTCAGACTCAATTCAGACCTCCCTCCATATCCAAGAGTCCTTTACCCTGCCATCCTTGTCCTTCCTCATCACTGGAACATGCTGGTCCTGAACTCTCATCCGTAGATCTTTAAACAACTCCCACATGTCAAAGGTGGACTTGCCCGATAACTACTCCTCCCAATTAACACTCCCTAGTTCCTGCCTAAAACTGACCTAATTTGCTCTTCCCAATTTAGTACCTTCCTGCAAGATCCTGACTTATCTTTATTCATAACTATCATAAAACCTAAGGAGTTGTGATCACTGTTTCTAAAATGCTCTCCCAGTGAAAGGGCAGTCACCTGGCCAGGCTCATTAGCTAATTCAAGGTCCAATGTGGCCCCCTCCTCTAGTTAGACTATCCACATACGGTTTCAAGAAACCCTCTTGGATGTATTTAACAAATTGTGCCAAACCTAAGCCTCTTCCTCTAACAGAGTCCCAGTCAATATTTAGGAAGTTAATGTCTCCCACTATGAAAATGCTGTTTTTATTTTTTTTTATTTCAAAACATATACTTTATTCATAAAATTTTTGATGGTACAATTGGTGGTGCCATTCATAGGTGCACCTTGCATTTCTTTACATACAGAGATTGGAATTAATTATTCGTATATACAGGTCTGTGCGTTTACCATCTATATATTTAGCTGAGGCTTCAGCGGAGCCCACTTACTGAGTGGGCCCCCTGTTCTTCGTTAGGCAGGCAGACATTACACGGTGGTCTTTTCCCACCGCACCTTGGCGGCAGTTGCCCCAAGCTTCAGTGCGTCCCTCAACACGTAGTCCAGGACCTTGGAATGTGCCAGTCCGCAACACTCAGTCAGGGTCAGCTCCTTCAGCTGGAAGATCAACAGGTTTTGGACAGACAAAAGAGTGTCTTTGACCGAGTTGATGATCCTCCAGGCACAGTTGATGTTCGTCTCAGTGTGCGTCCCGGGAAACATACCGTATAGCACGGAGTCCCGCGTCACGGAGCTGCTTGGGACGAACCTTGACAAACACCACTGCATTCCTCTCCAGACTTCCTCTGCATAGGCACATTCCAGAAGGAGGTGTGTGACAGTCTCGTCCTCCCCGCAGCCGCTTCGAGGGCAGCGTGCGGTGCGGCTGAGAGTCTGGGCGTGCATAAAGGATCTCACAGGCAGAGCCCTTCTCACCACCAGCCAAGCCATGTCTTGGTGCTTGTTGGAAAGTTCCGGCAATGAGGCATTCTGCCAAATGGTTTTGACAGTCTGCTCAGGGAACCGGTCGATAGGATCCACCCTCTCCTTTTCCTGATGGACTTGTGGTAAAAGGTGTTTTTCTTCATAAACTTCTCCACGAAGGACAGGTGATACGGAATGGTCCAACTACTCGGAGCGTTCCGCGGCAGCGAGGCCAGGCCCATCCTTCGCAACACCGGGGACAGGTAGAACCTCAGTACGTAGTGACACTTGGTGTTTGCGTACCGGGGATCCACGCACAGCTTGATGCAGCCACACACAAAGGTGGCTATCATGGTGAGGGCGGCATTGGGTGTATTTTTTCCCCGTTGCCTAGATCTTTATACATTGGGTCCCTTTGGACCCGGTCCATCTTTGATCTCCATATAAAATGGAAGATAGCCCGGATGATTGCGATGGCACAGGTTTTGGGAATAGGCCAGACCTGTGTCACATATAACAGCAATGACAGTGCCTCACACCCGATGACCAGGTTTTTCCCCGCGATGGAGAGCGACCATAGCTTCCATCTGCCCAGTTTCTGTCTCACTTTGCTGATGCGCTCCTCCCAAGACTTGGTGCATGTCCCAGCCCCTCCGAACCAAATACAATGCTGTTTTATTGGATCTTTCCATAATCTGTCTATATATTTGTTCCTCAATGTCTTAGTGGCTTTTGGGGGAGCCTATAGTATAATCCTATCAGAATGACTGCACCCTTCTTATTTTTGAGCCTTACTCATATTGCCTCAGTGGATGAGCTCTCCAGCATGTGCTGTCATGAGTCCAGATGTGACATCCTCCCTGATGAATAATGCAACCCCTCCACCTCTTTTACCTTGCTATCTATCTCATCTAAAACAACAAAATCCTGCAACATTGAGCAGCCAATCCTGACCCAGAATGCTCCTCCTCAAATTCTTTCTGCCACCTTCTATTGGCTGGCCTTCCTCCTGCTTCTTACTGGGGTGGGGTGGGTTCTCCCTTTCTCCTCTGGTTGGTTGTGGTAACTGAGCCGATTTCTCTCAGAATTCTTTTCTCTCTCAAAAATATACTTTACTGATAAAAAAAACTTTGTTTTTATCGGCATAAAAACAGATCGTTTGTGTGCAGTTGGCATATCAAGCAAATAAACAATACATTGGACTTCCACTCTATCCAAAAAAAAAGACTTCTCTTACAAGTACAACACTAATATTTACGCAAGGTTTGTGAAGGTTTGTAGCTCAGGTTGAGGTTTAGGGTGTAGGTTTGCTCACTGAGCTGTAGGTTTGATATCCAGACGTTTCATTACCTGGCTAGGTAACATCATCAGTGGCGACCTCCAAGTAAAACGAAGCTGTTGTCTCCTGCTTTCTATTTATACGTTACATTACGTTATAAACATACAAATAGAAACCAGGAGACAACAGCTACGCTTCACTTGGCGGTCGCCATTGATGATGTTACCTAGCCAGGTAATGAAACGTCTGGATATCAAACCTACAGCTCAGTGAGCAAACCTACACACTAATATTTACATATATTTGAGGCACTACAAGGGTCGATAACTGAATGGACCCCCATTTACCTTGGGCAGGAAGACCTTAGACAGTGGTCTTTCCCCATTGCACCTTGGGAGCAGCTGCCCAGGCTTTCGTGCACCCCTCAGCACATAGCCCTGGACTATGCAATGTGCCAGTCTGAAATACTCAGATGGGATCAACTCCCTGTTCGAGAAGACAAGTCTCTCTACTGTCCTCGACTAGGTGCTCTCCCTCCTGTTTATCACCGGAGCTGTTTTCCTCACTAACGTAACACACCAACCACATGTGACTAATTGTGAATCCAGATGTGGCTGATTGCTGAAATAATTCAACAGAGCCGGTATCCTCTGACCAAGTCACCCTTTAATTACATGTGGAGAGTCCTTTACACTGACCCATCCCCCTCAGAGCCAGCTCTGAGTGAACAGCACCACTGTTTGTATCTGTCAGCCAGGGCTCCCTCATTGGAACAGATTAACTGCCCCAGTCAGGGAACTCATATTCATCGAGGTCCACCGGGCTGACCTCATTGCACATACTGCAATTGTTTTGTTGATCAATAAGCTGTGGAAGTGTGGAACAGGCATAATTATTAAATTTGTGATCTCAACAGTCAAATGGTGTCTACACCTGAACATTTTGAGACACAGCGGAACCTCACCACCTCAGTGCCATGGCAACACCAGCAATATTGTGTGGAGAATGAAGTGCCTTCATGGAGGAGCACAGCCAATCGGAACAATAGAAATCCAACCTGTAATGACCAATTACATCATGCTCACCAGGCACCCTCATCAAACTGAAGCATCACTTGGAACTCTTTGATTGAAAGATAAAAATTACGTTCAGACTTGTTGCATCAAATAAAGGTATACCAGAATTGTAAATGGTAGCAAAAGAGACGATTAGAAATTATAGCACGCAGGAATTGTAAAACAAAAATAAACCAAAGTCCAACATTCAGTATCCACTTTCTGTTTGATCAAATAACACATCAATTCCAGATGTATCTAACCATAATCTAAACCACTCCGTGCACAAGATACCATGTATTGCAGTGGTAGTTTCCCTACCTCTAAGCCAGGAGGTCCAGGTTCAAATCCCACCTGTGTAATAACATCTCTGAGCAGGTTGGTTGGAAAATATCTGTAAAGAGGATTCTGGTAAGATGAAACAGGGTCACCCTGGTCAAACCTCTGGTTCATGCTGTGATTTCCATTGGCTGATGCTGGCATTTGAGAGTCTTTGTTTTGTGCCTCTTAGAGTCATAGAGATGGAAACAAACCCTTCGGTCCAACCCGTCCACGCCAACCAGGTATCCCAACCCAATCTAGTTCCACCTGCCAGCACCTGGCCCATATCCCTCCAAACCCTTCCTATTCATATACCCATCCAAATGCCTCTTAAATGTTGCAATTGTACCAGTCTCCACCACATCCTCTGG